>NC_067401.1:59464341-59773413 GCF_016432865.1 Antechinus flavipes
CTCTCTAAGCTCCTCTCATTCCCCTCATAACCAACTATTTAATTCAGCTTCAAAAATAGCTCTTCACTGCTTAAATTCATGAAAATTAGAAGCACTACAATTTACCAGCCAAAGTCAATCTGGAAGATCGCCAGGAAAGGTTTGTCCTGAGAGGCCAGGAACAGACTAGCACAGGCAGCGAGAGACTAGCCTCCTGAGCAGACCAGGGGCGGGAGTGATCTCTGTGGCTAGAGAAGTTATAGATTACAAAGCAGTAAACTGGCAGAGAAATTAATGCCTGAAACAGAGGGTCCTCTAAAAAATGCCAGAACCTAATAAGATTTGGCTGCAATCCCTCAAACCCGGAAGTGACTCAGGCAGACTTTACCTCAGCCCTGCGGCCACATCCTGCAGTTTGGCGCTTTTGCAGGGGCAGTTACTAATCTGCACAGCAGGGGGCACAGCCTGGGCAGTCTCTATGGGGCTCGGCCTGGGGCAATAGAACTTCCCCAATAGACAGTGCTTCTCCAGCAAACACGTCCAGTCCCTGCAAATCCACTCACTGCTCAACTGCTAACACTCACAACCCCAGGGCAGGATTTGGCTGAGAGTAGTGAAACTCACACTGCTCAGTGACTAGCCCCAGGGCAGTCGTTATCTCACACAGTGGGGGTTCTTTGCAGGGCACTTTCCCAGCCTGGCCCTGCAGGCCTGAGTTACTTTCTAGTGGGGAACTCTTTCCCAGAGCACTCCAGTACCTCACTGCTTTTTGTAGCCAGCTGGCAGAACAGCTACCCATCCATATACCTTTCACTGCTCTGCAGAGGAAGCTGGTAACCTGCTGGCTCTAAAGGCAGACCCTACAGGCTTTAACAAAATGAGTAAAAAAATCAAAAGAACAATTGATAGTTTCTATGCAGAAAGAGAACAGCTTTTCATCCCTGAAGAGACTAATAGCAGACAGTCTCCAGACACTTGTTGGTCTCCAATACAAAAGGCTCTCCTAGAAGAGACTATTAAAAACCTTAAAAGAGAGCTAGAAGAGAAATGGGGAAAGGAAAGAGAAGCTATGCAAGAGAGCAACAACTTGCTAAAATGTGAATTAGAAAAGGTAAAAAACTCCCAAAGAAGTGCAGGGAAACAGAATTTGTGAACTGGAAAAAGAAAATAACTCACTAAAAATAATAATAATATAATAATGAAATGGAAAAAAATTCCATAGAGCAAAACAACTCAATTGGACATATACAAAAAGAAGTAAAAAAAGCTAATGAAGAAAATAACTCACTAAAAATCAGAACTGAACAAATGGAAATGAGTGTTTCATTGAGACATCAAGAATCAGTTAAGCAAAACCAAAAAAAATGAAAGATTGGGAAAAAAAGTCAAATATTTACTTGGAAAAACAACAGACCTGGAAAATAGATCTAGGAAAAATAACCTGAGGATCATTTGACTACCCAAAAAATTATGATGAAAAAAAGAACCTAGATACTATTTTACAGGAAATCATCAAAGAGAACTGCCCAGAAGTAATAGAACTGGAATGTAAAATAGGTGTTGAAAGAATTCATCAAACACCTTCTGAAAAAGACCCTAAAATAAAGACTTTGAGGAATATCGTGGCCAAACTTCAGAATTTTCAGACTAAAGAAAAAAATTTACAAGCAGCCAGGAAAAAAAAGTTTGAATACCGAGATACCACAATAAGGGTCATGCAAGATCTGGCTGCCTCAACATTAAAGGATCGAAGGGACTGGAATCAGATATTCTGAAAGGCAAAAGCGCTTGGAATGCAGCCAAGAATAAACTACCCAGCTAAGCTAAGTATTTTTTTTCCATGAAAGAAGGTGGACATTTAATGAAATAGAGGAATTCCATTTGTTCCTAAGGGAAAAACCAGACTTAAACAAAAAATTTGATCTCCAACAACAGGACTCAAGAGAAGTAGAAAAAAGTAAAAGGAACTCTTGAGAACTGTATTTCTGTTGTGGATATACATAAAAACCATATGTATAACTTGATTTTACCAATATAACATAAAAAAGGGAAGTAGAAATGGAAAGGGGATAGTGTCAGAAAAAGGGAAAAGGGGAGATAAAAAGAGGGAAACTACATGTGACGATGAGGCAAAGGAAACCTATCATATCTGAGAGAACTTAGAGAGGGGGAGGAACATTGTGTGAATCCTACTCTCATTAGAATTGGCTCAAAGAGGAAATAATTGACATATTTGTTTTACAGAGATTCTTCTCTCACTTCATTAAAAAGTGGGAGAGAAAAAGGGAAAAGGAAAAAGAGTAATAAGGGAAGGGTACAAGAAAGGGGAAGGGAATCAAAGGGAGGAAGGAGGGATACTAAAGAGGGAGAGCTGCATGATGCAAGTAGGACCAATAAATTTAATACTGGGGAAAAAGGGAAGGAGGGCAACAAAAAGAAAAGTATAATCTGGGGATATTAGGATGGCAGGAAATACAGAATTAGTAATTTTAACCATAAATATGAATGGGATGAACTCTCCCATAAAGAGGAGGCAGATGGCAGACTGGATCAAAAGTCAGAACCCCGCAATATGTTGTTTACAGGAAACACATTTAAAACAGGCAGATACATACAGACTAAAGGTAAAAGACTGGAGCAGAATCTATTATGCTTCAGGTGAAGTCAAAAAAGCAGGGGTAGCCATCCTTATCTCAGATAAGCAAAAGCAAAATTTGATGTAATTAAAAGAGATAAGAAGGAAACTATCTTGCTAAAGGGTACTATAGACAATGAAGCAATATCAGTATTAAACATATATACACTAAGTGGTATAGCATCTAACTTCCTAAAGGAGAAGTTAAGAGAGTTGCTATAAGAAATAGACAGCAAAACTATAAAAGTGGGAGATCTCAATCTTGCACTCTCAGATTTAGATAAATCAAATCACAAAACAAGTAAGAAAGAAATTAAAGAAGTAAATAGAATATTAGAAAAATTAGGTATGATAGATCTCTGGAGAAAACTGAATGGTGACAAAAAGGAGTATACTTTCTTCTCAACAGTTCATGGAACCTACGCAAAAATTGACCATATATTAGGACATAAAGACCTCAAAATTAAATCCAGGAAGGCAGAAATAATAAATGCTTTCTTTTCAGATCACAATGCAATAAAAACTACATTCAACAAAAAGTTAGGTGTAAATAGACCAAAAAGTAATTGGAAACTAAATAATCTCATCTTAAAGAATAATTGGGTGAAACAGCAAATTATAGACACAATTAATAATTTCACTCAAGATAATGACAATAATGAGACATCATACCAAAATTTGTGGGATTCAGCCAAAGCTGTAATAAGGGGAAATTTTATATCCTTAGAGGCTTTCTTGAATAAAATAGAGAAAGAGAAGATCAATGAATTGGGCTTGCAACTTAAAAAGCTAGAAAAAGACCAAATTAAAAACCCCCAATCAATTACTAAACTTGAAATTCTAAAATTAAAAGGAAAAATTAATAATATAGAAAGTAAAAAAATAAACTATTGAACTAATAAATAAAACTAAGAGTTGTTTTTGTGAAAAAAAAAAAAACAACAATAAAATTGATAAACCGTTGGTAAATCTGATTAGAAAAAGGAGAGAGGAAAATCAAATTAATAGTCTTAAAAATGACAAGGGAGAACTTTCCACCAATGAAGAGGAAATTAAAGAAATAATAAGGGGTTACTTTGCCCAACTTTATGAAAATAAATTTGATAACCTAACCGAAATGGATGACTACCTCCAAAAATATAGGCTTCCCAGATGATCAGAGCAGGAAGTAATTGCTTAAATAATCCCATTTCAGAAAAAGATATAGAACAAGCTATTAATCAACTCCCTAAAAAAAAAAAAATCCCTGGGACCAGATGGATTTAATGTGAATTCTACCAAACATTCAAAGAATAATTAGCCCCAATGCTTTATAAACTATTTGAAAAAATAGGGAAGAAAGGAGTCCTATCAAATTCCTTTTATGACACAGACATGTACTGATACCTAAACCAGGTAGGTCGAAAACAGAGAAAGAAAATTATAGACCAATCTCCTAATGAATATTGATGCTAAAATCTTAAATAAGATATTAGCAAAAAGACTACAGAAAATCATCCCCAGGATAATATACCATGATCAAGTAGGATATCAGGAATGCAGGACTGGTTCAATATTAGGAAAACTATCAGTATAATTGGCCATATTAATAATCAAATTAACAAAAACCATATGATCATCTCAAAAGATGCAGAAAAAGCATTTGATAAAATCCAACATCCATTCCTATTAAAAACTCTTGAGAGTATAGGAATAAATGGACTTTTCCTTAAAATAATCAGCAACATCTATTTAAAACCAGCAGTAAGCATCATATGTAATGGGGACAAACTGCAACCATTCCCAATAAGATCAGGAGTGAAACAAGGTTGCCCACTATCACCATTACTATATAATATTGTATTAGAAATGCTAGCAAATTTTGGCAATAAGAGTTGAGAAAGAGATTAAAGAAATAAGAATAGGCAATGAGGAAACCAAATTATCACTCTTTGCTAATGATATGATGGTATACTTAGAGAACCCCAGAGACTCTACTAAAAAGTTATTAGAAACAATCCACACCTTTAGCAAAGTTGCAGGATACAAAATAAACCCACATAAGTCATCAGCATTCTTATATATCACTAACAAAATCCAACAGTTAGAGTTACAAAGAGAAATTCCATTTAAAGTAACTACTGATTGTATAAAATATTTAGGAATGTATCGTCCAAGGGAAAATCAGAAACTTTATGAGCAAAACTACAAAACACTTTCCACACAAATTAAGTCTGATCTAACCAACTGGAAAAATATTAAATGCTCTTGGATTGGGCGAGCAAATATAATAAAGATGACAATACTACCTAAACTAATCTATTTATTTAGCACTATACCAATCAGACTCCCAAAAAATTATTTTGATAACCTAGAAAAAATAAGAACAAAGTTCATATGGAAAAGCAAAAGGTCAAGAATTTCAAGGGAATTAATGAAAAAAAAAATCAAATGAAGGTGGCCTAGCTGTACCAGATCTAAAATTATATTATAAACCAGTGGTTACCAAAACCATTTGATATTGACTAAGATATAGACTAGTTGATCATTGGAATAAGCTGGGTTCAAATGACAAAACAGTCAATAACTTTAATAAACTAGTTTTTGAAAAACCCAAAGACCCCAGCTTTTTGGATAAGAACTCACTGTTTGATAAAAACTGCTGGGAAAATTGGAAATTAGTATAGCAGAAACTAGGGATTGATTCATACTTAACACCATTCACAAAGATAAAATTAAAATGGGTTCATGATCTAGGCATAAAGAATGAGATTATAAATAAATTGGAAGAGCATAAGATAGTTTACCTCTCAGACCTGTGGAAGAGGGAAGAATTTATGACCAAAGAAGAACTAGAGATCACTATTGACCACAAAATAGAAAATTTTGATTATATCAAATTGAAAAGTTTTTGTACAAACAAAACAAATGCCGACAAGATTAGAAGGTAGACAATAAACTGGGAAAACATTTTTACAGTCAAAGGTTCTGATAAAGGACTCATTTTCAAAATATATAGAGAATTGACTCTAATTTATAAGAAATCAAGATATTCTCCAATTGATAAATGGTCAAAGGATATGAACAGACAATTCTCAGACGAAGAAATTAAAACTATTTTTAGACATATGAAAATATGCTCCAAATCATTATTAATCAGAGAAATGCAAATTAAGACAACTCTGATATACCACTACACACCTGTCAGATTGGCTAGAATGACAAGGGAAAGATAATGTGGAATGTTGGAGGGGATGTGGGAAAACAGGGACACTGATACATTGTTGGTGGAATTGTGAACACATCCAGCGATTCTGGAGAGCAATTTGGAACTATGCTCAAAAAGTTATCAAACTGTGCATATCCTTTGATCCAGCAGTGTTTCTACTGGGCTTATACCCCAAAGAGATACTAAAGAAGGGAAAAGGATCTGTATGTGCAAAAATGTTTGTGGCAGCCCTGTTTGTAGTGGCTTGAAGCTGGAAAATGAATGGATGCCCATCAATTGGATAATGGTTGAGTAAATTGTGGCATATGAACATAATGGAATATTATTGTTCTGTAAAAAAATGACCAGCAGGATGAATACAGAGATGACTGGTGAGACTTACATGAACTGATGCTAAGTGAAATGAGCAGAACCAAGAGATCATTATATACCTCAACAACGATACTGTTTGAGGATGTATTCTGATGGAAGTGGATCTCTTCGATAAAGAGAGCTAATTCAGTTTCAATTGATCAAGGATGGACAGAAGCAACTACACCCAAAGAAAGAACACTGGGAAATGAATATAAACTGCTTGCATTTTTGTTTTTCTTCTTGGGTTATTTATACCTTCTGAATCTAATTCTCCCTGTACAACAAGAGAATTGTTCGGCTCTGTACACATATATTGTATCTAGGATATACTGTAACCTATTTAACATGTAAAGGACTGCTTGCCATCTGGGGGAGAGGGTAGAAGGAGGGAGGGGAAAAATTGGAACAGAAGTGAGTGCAAGGATAATGCTGTAAAAATTACCCTGGCATGGTTTTGTCAATAAAAAGTTATTTAAAAAAAAAAAAAAAAACAAATATAGTGGAGCCACACTCATAATAGCACAAGATTTATCTTGCTTCTGCATTAAAGGACCAGAGGAATATGATATTCCATACAGCAATGGAGATAGCATTGCAACCAAGGATCACCTACACAGCAAAACTGAGTCTCATTCTTCAGAGGAAAAGGTAGTCATTTAATGAAACAGAATTTTCAAGCATTCATGATGGAAAGACCAGAGTTGAATAGAAAATTTGATTTCCAAATAAAGGACTCTGGAGAAGCATAAGGAGCTAATCAGTAAAGTAATATCATAAGAGACTTAATAGGACTTATCTGTTTACAGTTCCTACATGGGAGCATGATACATGTAACTCTTTAGAACATTCTCATTGTTATGGCAATTAGGAGGATTATATTTATATAGAGGGTACAGATGTGAGTTGAATATGAAGGGATAATATATTTTTTTAAGTGATGAAACTAAGAGGTGAGAGAGCAATGTATTGGAATAAAGAGAAAGTGAGAAGTGGAATATTGTAAATTATCTGCCATAAAAAAATAAAAGAGGTAAGAAAAAGCTTTTACAATGCAGGGGAAGAAAGGGAAGAGAAGGTGATTGAGTGAACCTTACTCTCATTAGAATTAGTCCGAATAGGAAATAACATATATACTCATAGAAATTTAACTTACCCTGCAAGAAAATGGGAGGGCAATGGGATGTGAGAAGTTGGGGAGGGTGATGAGAGAGAGAGAGGGCATGTTGGGGGAGGAGTGTTTGGTAGCAGGGCACTGTTGAGGAGGGGTGGGGTAAAAGAAGAGTGAATGAATGGGGGGAAATACAGTTAGCAATAGTAAATGTGGAAAATTTTTTGAATCAAGTTTCTCTGAATATTACTGTTTTCTGGGAAGTAATGAATAAGATGCTCTCAAACGGGTTGGGGTGGGGGTTGAGGGGGAACTGGAAAGTCCTCCATGAACAAAGTGAAATACACTGTATACAAAGTAATAGAAATTTTCTAGGATGACCAACTGTAAATGACTTTGTTGTTCTCAGTAATACAATCATACACAACTACTCTATCCATATGCAGAGAAGGAACGGATCAAGGATATACATAGATCACTTACTCTCTCTCTCTTTTTATTTTTAAATTAATTTTTGAGTGTTTTTATTTTTATTAAGGTGGGAGAGCTATGTTTTTTCATAACTTGATTTTTATCAAAATGTTTTGTAAAATTTCACTTGTGCTTTCTAAATTGTGGGTATGGATAAGGGAGAACCAAGAATTCAAAAATCTTAAAAACATATTTAACATATATAGGACTGCTTGCCATTTAGGGGAGGGGGTGGAGGGAGGGAGGGGAAAAAATCGGAACAGAAGCGAGTGCAAGGGATAATGTTGTAAAAAAAAATTACCCTGGCATGGATTCTGTCAATATAAAGTTATTATAAAATAAAATAAAATATTATTTAAAAAAAACACTTATTGCCTTTAAAAGGTTTTAAGATCATTTTTAGACCATTAATTAACTTGAATATGACTACTGGCACTCTGAATATGAGAACCTTTAAGTCACTGGACATATTGCCATAGGAGTTTAAGTCTTAATGATAATAAATTTCCTGTTACAAATAAAAAGTGTAGGAAAGAAGAAAGATATTGCTTAACAGAAGGATGGTCCACAGGTATACTTTGGTAAACAAATGGAATGTTGGAATTTGCTTCATTTTTTGCCCTAAGACTAAAAGAAATATCATCATATGGTGTGAGAAGCAAAATCTTAAGGTTTTGTTTCCACAGTTGAAAAGTTTCAGTCTCATAGCTTCTATCTCAGCTGCCATGGTTAAAAAGAATGCCTTAGGAACAGTACATCCTGGATGAAGAAAATTAAAGAATGTCTTAAGTCAGCAGAAATAACCACAGTTGCTGGTTGAGTGCAAATAACTTGGGTTTACACCTTGGGCAAACAAAATTTTTAATTGAGTATGCTTACTAAGTTTTGTGCCTACAAGCCCTCACACTGTTATGCCCCAGTTCTCTTTTATTGTCCTGACTCAATTTCCCTAATTATCCTGACCCAGTCCTGACACAGTTTCTCTAATCTATAATTATCAGCTCAAAGCTCAGTCCTGCAAAACCTCCCCCCCTTAACAGAATATTTGATAAGGATAAACAATCTTATATTTTAGAATAACAGAATGCCTCTCCCCATCCCAAGGTACCAGAATATCAAATACAGTCTTATCAAGATGCCTCTCCCCGTCTCCGGTGGATCACCCCACCCTGTCAGAGTCCTGTTCCTGATCTCAGCACCTTGACTCCATCCCTGCCTCAATCTACCCCCTGAGTCTGAGTTATGTATACATAGGTCATTAGAATTCATATTGTTTGCTGGATTCTTAAAAACAATAATCTCATTCAGCCCTGGGACCAAACCATGGATCCATTTGGTCCCAATAAATCTCTCACTTTTAAATAAATTATTAAACACTGTCTGATCTCTATCTTGCCTCAGTTTCTCCAACATTACAACACCATGCATAAAATTAGAGCTTTATTAATAGAACATATGATGATGTGGCAAAGGGAGTGTAAACATGGTACATATTAAGGAGTGTATGTAATGGTAATGCCATAAAATATTGGATTTTGGAAGAGTCTCCTCCAGTGGAAATTCTGAGGAGGGATGATGAGGCAAGGAGAGATTATCCAATATAACTGCTGGTTTTGGCTTCTGCAAATTGTTTGTATGTAAACCCCCTCAAAGGTGTATGGAACCTGCTTCTTGCAAGAAATATAATAGTGGCTTCCTCCATTCACTCCAAGAATTGGGGTCTGAAGTTTTCATTTCTCATGCATAGAACATGAAGTCATCAATAGCAAAAAGTAGCTAAATATCCCAACTGATAAAATTCTGTGTCAGAAGTCAGGAAGATCCTAAGTGTTCCAATCTCAGACATTTAGCTACATGACCCTGGTAAAGTCACATGAACTCTATTTGCCTTATTTTCCTTAATTTAAAATGAGGCTCTTTATCACACTTATCTCACAAAGTTGTTGTGAGGATCAACAGAGGTAATACCTGTACAATATTTAGCATATTTAATGTTTTTATTAGGAACATGACATCAGAGAGGTGATATCATGACATGCAAGTGAGTTGGATTTAAGTGAGGGTGGGCTGTGCAAGTGTAACAGCCCCACTTTCTCCTCCATACTCATCTGGGTCCTGAATGCAGTGAGAAACTTTGGTATTTTAAAATTAAACTCTCCAACAGGTTTCAGTTTGACTAGGGCAATGTCCTTTCATTGATTATAGTTAAGGCAGATTGAGGAAAAGAATGGTTTCTTTAACCTAGGGAAAAATTTCTGGGAGGGGAAGATCCTCAGGATTTTAGTCCAAACCAGAAACAATTGCTATTTGTATTAGCTTTGAGTCAATCAGGGCCCCGATAAGGATCAATTGTGGCACAAAATGCCAGGGACTTATTGTTGGTAAATCAATAAGCGCCAGAGTGATTTGGGTTTAAGGCATCACAGTAAAGAAAAATAACTCTAGGATATACTCCAAGATATTTTGTGAGGTTTCAGCAATCAAAATTCATATTTCTTTGGGTATGTGATTATAAATAAGCAGCTTGAGCCAGCAGGAGTGGGCCTGGTAAAATAGGGGTTGCTGTTATGCCAAGGCTATCTTCGGTGAGGGCATGATTTCATATGTGGACAGAAGGAAAAGAGGGAGGGAGAGAAGGGAAAAAGAATAAAAGGAAGGGAGGAAAGAAAAAAGGGAGGAAGGGAGGAAGAGAAGAGTTGTTCAACTGGTACATAATGGGCTTTTAATAAAGGCTGATTCCCTTCATCATACATTTCAATGTTATTGATAAATATTCACAATGTTTTTTTTTATTTTTTAATCAAGCAATCTACATTTTTCTCCCTGTCACTTTTTTCTCCCAAATTATTAAAAAAAAGAAAGGAAAAGATAAAAATAAACAAAATTTCTGTAACAAATATTCAATGGTGAAAAAAGCTGAGGCAAATATATAAATATAATTCAGAAGAAATGAAAAAACCCAGATTCTTGTAAATTTATATCATCATCTTATATTTTCCTATCCTAAATGCTCCCTTAGAAAGTACTGATGCACTAAATGTAATGAACATCAACTATTTTCATAATGATTAAAATTAATTATATTTTAATAGGCAGATAAATATTTATTAGTGATATGCGAATCAGGTATCTGTGCAAAGTCAGACCAAGAACTCATCAGAACTAAAATCAGAATGTATAATAATTGCTTTTCAGCAAAAATAATGACATACAATTAAGATTTAACCATCAATTATTTAAGAATGATATTAATTTTTAAATAAAAAATAAACAATTGCATTTATATCAAAACGATTATTCAATTCAGAAGTTAAACTACTATAAACAAATATACTATAAGGAGACCAAAAGATATCAGAAAGTACCATACTAGCAAAATTTGATTTATTTACCAATTGGAGTAAGGTAGTTATCAAAAGGAACACTTATTAAATATAAACTAATCTGTAAAATTTCATGAAGAAAGATGATGGACAATTATAAGCTGTAAATTTCATATAGCAGGAGCAAGTAAAACTAATTTAAAGAAAGCTTGGCAACATGTATAAGCAAACCCTATAAAGAGTTTGATCATGCATCCAGTTACACAGGCAGGATTGCCTTGGCATAGCAATAATCCCTAAATTTTCCAGGTCCATTCCTGCCAGCTCAATCTGCCTCTTAACAAACACTTTATGAGGTCTGGATGAAGTGCCCTGACTATTAAGCAACTTCCTAACGTCTGGGGCTTAATCCTTTGTGTGTGTGTGTGTGTGTGTGTGTGTGTGTGTGTGTCTGTGTGTGTGTTTGCTGTTTTTTTTTTAAATTTTATACAATCCAGGTTACACTCCTGGATTTCTCCTTCATGGCCCCTGCCAGGTACCTCTGACTTTTGCTTGTTTTTTTTTTTTTTTTGTTTGTTTGTTTGTTTGTTTTTTGGTCTTTTTTTCCTGAGGCAATTGGAGTTAAGTGACTTGCCCAGGATCTCACAGCTAGGCAGTGTTAAGTGTTTTAGATCAAATTTGAACTCAGATTTCCTTGTTTTTGTTTTTTTGTTTTGTTTTTTGTTTTTTGTTTTTTTAGTTTCCTTTTGTGTGTTGTCTTCCTGCATTAGATTGTAAGCTCCTTTAGGACTCTCATTATCTTTTTGTCTTGTCTTTTCTTATTTATATCCTAGTGATGCTCACAAGGTCTCACAGTTTGTCTGGATACAAATATTTATTAACTGACTATAAAGAAATATCAGGAATAATTATTTAGTCCTATTTACTTAAAAGTAGACAAATATGGAAATTATCTAAATATTTTGGTCCACACATAGACCTGAATCAAACTCTCCCACAAATACCTGCAGTCTCTGGGGGAATGTGGATGCAACCTAATGCAGAGTTCTTAAACTCTTTCCTTTTTGCCTGAGATATGATCCCAGTTGTATAGGAGATGAGGTCCTAGATTATTAGGAGAAGTTGGAAGATAGAACCTGAACTATTGATAAAATACTCCCTGAGGCAAGAAGGGAAGAGAATTGAGGAGGGACAGTTTAATTTCATCATTTGATGCAAACCCCAAACACATTATTTGGTGCCTATATAAATCACAATATAGATATATAATGTAGGTATACAAAAAAGGGTTACTGATAATAAATCATATCATAACCCCACATTCAGTTACTTAACCTCACATAGGTTTGTGATTTAAGAAGCTTTGGTCTAATAGAAAATTATCGAAGAGGCACAAGTAGGGAAATCCAGGTGTCTTTGACAGCTCACAACTTTGAACTATTGGCAGTGATGCCCTTTACGATCTAGTAAACACTACACTCTATCATAACTTGATAGAGTAAAACTGCTTCTCTACTCTGTCTTCCTTTCATTGTCTTCACAGGTCACATGCTGGGCAAAGGCACTTTTCTGCTACTTTCAAGCTACTAAATCAGGTCCAATATTGGCAGGGTGCTGAGAAAATATTATATCCTTTTAGCAAATGATATCACAGTAACACTCCCATCAAAATAGCTATAACAGTCATCTTTCTTCTCCTCTTTCTTAAGTTGTCAAGAACATTAAAGGGCAACAAAGGTAGACCTAAAAGTTTCTCCTTTGTTAACAGCTAATGGTAGTGCTAATGGACAATAAACCCAGATAGTTATTGAAACAGCAGAAAATTTTGTTAACCTTCACAATATTCTCTTCCAGTTGTGAGAAATGGATGGACCTTTGTTTTCCACAGTTATGAAAATTAAATTGGAGAAATAAAACTTAAGTTAGAAAAGTGAAACCCACAAGGACATCAAGGAATACTGAAGAACGGAGTTTTTTCCCCCCAAAAAAACTAAAAGCTCCTTGGGGGCAGGGACTGAATTTTGTAATGAAGCTTGAGATTTGAAATAAATCTTTTGTTCCTTGACCTTAGCACTCCTCAGTTACCTTTGTCCCTTCTAGAATAGAAGCTCCTTTGAGGGCAGAGATTGGCTATATAATGAGTGGTAGAGATTCATGTTCTCTAACTTCTGTAAGATATATATATACATATATATATATATATATATATATATATATATATATTATAAGATATAATTAATGGGAAATCAGGGAAGGGATTTGTGCTTCAAGATAGGAAAGAAAATGCTGCCTTTGGAGTTTCAAAGGTGTGTTTATTCATCTAGGCACCCATTTTTTCAAAAATTTAAAATAAATCTTTCCTGCATTCATCAGTGAGTCTGCATAGTTCTTGGTAAGATATTTTGTTTCTTACAAATGGAGGTTCTGTCCAAGATCCAGACATTATTGTTGAGGGGAAGAAGACCGCAAAAGTTTGAGGCCACGGACCAGTGTTGTGAGGTATCTCAAAAGAATTTGCAGACTTGAACCTATTTTCTTGTCAAGGGGCAAAGTTTGTTGCAATTGTCATACCAATAACAAACGAACTAAATTCCAAGAAAATTCAGCAACAAAACAGAAGCAATGAGATGCATTTTTCCAGCTTTCTATCATTGACATGCTAATTTTATGGCCTATAGGTAGAACAGAAGAGTGGTCTCCGGAATTTGGTTCTCATTTACTAAGTTATTACTGACCCATTACCAGTCAGCTATGAATTGAGGAATGGTCTATTCACTATTGTCTCAGGAATTTGATATGTGGGACTGTCCTGAGACCAGAAGCTATCTGATTGAGGAGTGGTCAATTCAGCATCAGACAGATTGTTTGAATAAAAGCCAGAAGATTTTGGAATCAGATTGCCAGAACTGAAGCCCCTCCCCCCTCCCAAATCACCCTATATTTCCCTAGAGCTCCTTTCTTATGAGTTTCGGATGGCCCTGTCAGGGTGGCAAAAGGAATTGATTTCAACAGCCTTGTGTCTCAGTTCTGGCTTCCCTCCCTTCATGGACTGTCCAAAGATCCCAGGATCACATCTATAAGTAAGATCATTGATGAATCCAGAAAACAGGAAGAGAAGTAGAATAGATTTTTAGCAGCCAGGCAACTCTGCGTCTTCTAAAGGTAAGAACTTGGGCTATCTAGGATTGCCTTTGGTAGCTGGGGCCATATTATGGGGTCTGAAGTCTCAGATAGGTTAGTAAGATGGGGAATTTTATGACACCATGGAGTAAGAAGTCCTGAAACATATGTCTCATATAGTCCTGGAAGAGAGGAGAGGTCAGGAAATCTAGAGTTGAGTAAATATTAGTGAATTTGGGATCACTGAAGTGTGGAGACCTCCAGGCTGTGGTACAGATAGAATATGCCCAAGAGAAATTGACAAGAAATTCTAGTAAAGAAAAAAGAGGGGTTCTTCTCCAGGTAGTAGGAAAGGAAGGAACAACTCTGTACTAGACAGAAAGAAAAAGAATTTAAAAGCAGTCTGTGTTTGTGTGTTTTTTGTCTTTTATGTTTCTTTCAGTCCAGTTGAGTTACAAAGGAAAAAATGTGGCCATTTTAGAATTTAAAAGCAAAAGGCATCTTGTTGCAAACTAACCTGAATTTTTCTTAACCTTTCAAGTTTCTCTCCCTAGAGAGGACTGGGAATGACTAGGGCCACGGCATGTGGACTTATGTCCAGTCCAGCCTTTCTGAAGAACAGTAGGCTCCCCCAAATCCCATGTTCAGCATCAGTTTCACTTTCTGCTTTCCTGTCAGTTTCTGCATTCTAACTAAACAGTTTCTTTGTTAATTTTATGTTTTTTATGCCCTACATTGCCTCTGATTCAATCTGCAACTTATTTCCTTTTTATTTCCTATCTTCTTCAACTATTGGCATTGAATTTTGATGCCTCCTTGATTGATGCATCTCAATCTTATGATAATAAACTAAAAAAAAAATTTATATATATATACACACACACCTTTTTTGACCCTTAACACTCAACTATTAACAAGCAATTAATTGTTGACTATAGGCCAGGTATTATGCTAGGTGTTAGGTTACAATGAGAAAGAATCAAACAATCTCTACTTCTTTTATACTTTTCCTGCAATCCTTAAACATTAATTTATAATTTTCAGTTATATACTTAAAAATTCTGAAAGTAGTAATGTGCCAATGAGCTGATGTACAATAATTCTTTGAATCCATCCTCATCTTCAGTTAGAGATTTTGGCTTTTCATTTCTCTGGTCATCGCCGAATAACATATATTTCATTTAATCACTTTTATTTGACAGGCTGTGGTTCTTATTGTGTGGGACAGAAGCAACCACTTAAACAATCGGAACTCTGAGTATGAGTATAGAAAAAAGTTTACTTCTTTCTCATAAGAAAGGGTGCACAGTCTCTGACACACAAAGAGAGACTTTAGAGAGAGAGACACACACAGGCAAATGCATTCCCTTTTTATTCCTCAATATGAGCTCCCCTTCCCAACTGTCAAGCTTGGGTTTCTAATGGGTTTCCTGTTCAATCCAGTCTTTGCCTCCTGGGAGCTTCCATTTTAGAAGGGGAAGATAACAATGAAAAGCTAGGAGCAAAGAAACAAAGATTCTTTTCTTTTCTTTTTCTTTTATTTATTTCTTTTTATTATTATAGCTTTTTATTTTCAAGATATATGCATGGGTAATTTTTCAGCATTGACAATTAATTGCAAAACAATTTGTTCCAATTTTTCTCCTCCTTCCCCCCAGTCCCTCCCCCAGATGGCAGATAGACCAATACATGTTAAATATGTTAAAGTATATCTTAAATACAATGTATATATACATGTCCCTACAGTTTATTTTATGTACAAGAAGAATTGGACTTTGAAATAATGTACAATTAACCTGTGAAGGAAATCAAAAATGCAGGAGGCCAAAAATAGAGGGATTCAGAATTCCATGTAATGGTTCACATTCATTTCCCAGAGTTCTTTCACTGGGTGTAACTGATTCTATTCATTATTGCACTATTGGAACGGATTTGGTTCATCTCATTGTTGAAGAGAGCCATGTCCATCAGAATTGATCATCATATAGTATTGTTGTTGAAGTATATAATGATCTCCTGGTCCTGCTCATTTCACTCAGCATCAATTCATGTAAGTCTCTCCAGACCTTTCTGAAATCCTCCTGCTGGTCATTTCTTAAAGAACAATAATATTACATAAGATTCGTATACCACAATTTGTTCAGCCATTCTGCAATTGATGGGCATCCACTCAGTTTCCAGTTTCTGGCCACTACAAAGAGGGCTGCCACAAACATTCTTGCACATACAGGTCCCTTTCCCTTCTTTAAGATTTCTTTGGGATATAAGCCTAGTAGAAATACTGCTGGATCAAATGGTATATGCATAATTCCAAATCGCTCTCTAGAATGGCTGGATGTATTCACAATTCCACCAACAGTATATCAATGTCCCAGTTTTCCCATATCCCCTCCATCATTCTGCATTATCAAAGATTCTTTTCAAATCTCAGGTCATTACCCCCATTACAAAACCTAGTCCCTTCCCTTTTAGGAGCTTATATTTTTGTATTGTTTTGGTCAAGATAACTTCCCTGATTATTCTTTGTTGTCCCTGTGGGTTTCAATATTCTAATTTAAATTTCATTGCTCCAATTTAATTTTTATACTGGGGAAACCAAATAAATTCATTACTCACAATTATCAAGTTAATTTTATCAATTATCTATCCTAGCAAATGTTTTGATTCCACCCCCCCTCCACCCCTTCCCATCTTAAGAAACAGCAACAACAAAAAGTCCCTATTTAACAGTGGTGTAGAGCCTATTAGTCCCATAAAACAAGAAAGAGTAAAGGGGAAAAACACTCCAAAGAAAGCTTGTCAAGATATCTGGCTAGGCAGTTATCCCATAGGGGTTTGGAAAAAAGCTTATACAAAAAAAAGCAAATAGAAAAGATTTGCACAGCAACAGCAACAAAGTATTGCAACATATAGCTTTGAATAAAAATGCCTGTGAAATTTTTCACATTTGAAACCTGACATCACCTTCCTTGAGGGACTTTTAGTGGACTTAGAAATAGCATTAGAAAGCGCAAAGTTAAAACAAAACAAAACAAAAAAGCCAGATTTGATGAAGTATGCACAAAAGAATATTATTGAGGATAAAATTTGTCTTTACAATTTTAATTTCCCTATTTTTCCTGAATTCCAAATTAAAGTTGGTTCTGTTGTATCAGCTAATTTTACTTCTGTATCAAACAGATCTGATTTCCATGGTTACTAGGCCAAGTTTTCCACAAGTGTCATCTTTGAAGATGCACTATCTCTACGTTTCTGTTTGGTAATTATTCAGTTAATCCCAGGAGAGATTTAGCTTTAGTTTATGAACAAAAGACTTAATTTGAAGACTAAAAGCAAAGTTCAGTTTCAAACTACTTGTAGGTGTTCTTTCTCTCTGAAATATAAAACCCTTGTGGGAAAGCCTACAATCTTCTGCTGTTCTGAGATGGTTAGTGAATACTTTAGAAATTCTCTAGTTCAATGAAAAAATAAGTTGATCTTTTTTTTTTCTTTAACTTCCCTCCATTTCTAAACCCAATTAATATTTAGCAAAATAATGAGTGCTTGGATTAGACAATGTCTAAGAACATTTTAGTATTAACATTCTTGTAACCTGTGGAACAACCCCATCCTTCTCACTAATACTAAGTTCATATTAATTAAGTTGATTCTTGGCATTGGGATTCAAATCAATTTTTTGTTGTTGTTGTTTTATTTTGTTTTATTTTGTTTTCCACTTTGGCTCATTATCCCTACCTGGATTTAGTCCAGTAATCTAATTTCTATAAGAAAATGTTATCTTTCCTAAAATGTGGGAAGAGTTTCTATAGATCTTTAACAAGAAATCAAGGTAAGCCATGTAGAATGTGTATGGAACTGGTTTTATTGGTTTTTATTGGCCTTGCACCGAATACCAAAGACACAAAGAAGCCATATCCTACAAATAATACAGAACAAAATAAACCTTTTGGGTGGTCTGTCTTATTCATAGGGAGGGAACTAAACTTTTAGATATAATTGTTGCAAACTCTTCACTTTTCCATGAATCTTTCTTTTCTATAAGCATGATTAATGCATAATCCTCCCTAAATCTTAATGGGACTTTTCTTTGATTTTGACCCTGCCAGAAAAATAAGCTTCCTTTAAGTATTCCTAAATATGAAACTTCATTTCATTAGACTTGAACTCTGAGTGTCTCATTGGCTTTTCATTTCCTTCCCATTAGATTTATTGAGTTGCATCTCTAGGTTTTGCTCTCTAAGTAGGGTATTACAGAGGAATTATGTTTTTGAACCTCTTCTTCCTTAATAGAGCATGTTAAATCAAGTAGTCTTTTTTTTTTTAACTAGAAAATCCATTTCCTTAATTTTCAAACTCTCAATCCTGACAATACTTTACCATCAAATAACTTCCTTTTCTCTGGCTAAAATGCTTGATTCTGGTACTATGATGCCTACCAGAATATAGCTTTTTAGCCTAAAAACCTCATGATGCCTAAAGAATTAAAAATCTCAGGTTGAGGAGAAAAACATCTCAACAAGAGTAGGATCCTCATTAGTTGGTTGGTGTCATGGATTTATGAAGTAAAAGAATTCATACAGTTAGTCTTCAAGTTAAGGGGCAAAGATTTATTAACTGGCTTGACAGAGGGGCTAATACCAAGGGAATCAAGCAAAAAATTAGAATCAGGAACAAAATTGTGATGCCAATTAAAGTGGGCTAAAGTTCTAAGAGCATCTAGCAAGAAGTCAAAAGTAAGAAGAAATTAGGTTGCTTGACAGTGGGCTAATTTTCAAAGGTATTTAGCAAAGAATCATAATCAAGAAAATAACTTTATAAGAAAGAAAAGCACAGATTAGGTTGGTATGGAGGTACAATTGAGGCTGGTAGGGGTGGGTAGTTTCCATTAATGAGTTTTATAGCTTACTGACTGACAGATTGACCAGCATTTATTTGTAGTACTCCCAAGGCCAATAGCCTTAGGATTTCTCAGGTCTTGCTACATTCTTACACCTCATCATTCCTCCCTCAAGCAATGGAAACCCAAATTCTTTTGGGTCAAAGGGACAAAGGTCTCAACTTCTGAAGCTGCTTTTGTAGCATTAGAGACATGAACCCATATTGTTCTCAGATAAGGCAGCAGCTAAAATTTGAGCCTCTTCTCTGATCCCCTGGCTCTCCAGTCTTCCTCCTCTGCCACAGATTGTACCCTATTATTAAAAACTCCAAAAGCTGTTTCTAATAGCTGAACCTGGGGAGTTTGAGGAGTCATGGCTAACTTCTGCAGCTTCCTCTGAATGTGTGATGTAGACTGACTAATAAACCTCTCTCTAGAAATGGTGTTCAGGCTAGTATATTTCTTTAAAGCGCCTACAAGGTGCCCCTGAAAGAGGGCAAGATTTTCCTCAGCTCCTTGTACAACTTCTTTTATGTTTTTCATAATTAACCAACTTCTTAATTACTTTCTTCATACCTTCAATGAGGCAGATTAGAAAATGATCCATTCTCTTTGTATCTCTACTTCCTTCTTGATAATCCTATCCAGGGTCCCTGGTTGGGACAGCAATAATTGCAAGGGTAGTATCTAGCAGAGGAGGTAAAATGACCCAGCTATACCGGCTCAAACTTCTGGGCTAGATCTCCAGATTCTCTTTTTCTCCTCTGTGGTGCAGCAAGAGGAGATAATGATGTTAACATCTCCCCAGATAAGATCAAATTAGAGGGAGATGGCTTTAAATGCCTCAATATATCTAGTATGGTCTTCACAATAATGGCCAAATTTTTCCTTAATCTGGGGAAAGTCTGACATCAATGCATTTTGACTATTCCACCTTGAGAACCTGGTAACAACAACAACAAGAAAAAAGAAAGTTACTTCTCTCAATGGCCAGTGTTTAGAAGGGGTGGCTAAATCAGAATTCTAAGGGAGAGAAAAAGGGATTCCACTCCTGGTATGGGAAGGATTAAGAAATGGGGACTGGAGGTTTCAGAAACTGGCTTAAGACATGAGACATCAGGTATTGAGTTGAAGAAATATTGCTGGGGGTTCAGATTTGATAAGGGGATGGTTCCAGAAGAGATTCTTGGGCTTCAGGTTTCAATTGCTCTTCAATAGATTTCTGGATAGAGGTGAACTCTTCCATCTTTGTCATGGATCTTAGAATTCCTAGTCTTATAGCACTTTGCCTCCTATGGCTTCCCAGAGAGGGTGAGAAGATGACAAAGGCTCCTTACTTAGCAAGGAACTTTGCTGAAAAATGACAAGAAGTTACAAGTCCAGGTGTCCCCCACAACATGACTTTTATGGAAATGTTTTGCATAACTTCATATTATAATGAATGTGTATGTGTGTGTGTGTGTGTGTGTATGTGAAAGTCTTTTTTTTTTTTTTTTTAGAAATGTGTCAATGTTTTATTTGCTATTATCAAAGAGGAAAAGTCAATCTTCAGATTTTCTTCTCATTGTTATATGGGAATATATGTCTACTTTTTCCATAACTGTCTGCCACAAGAAACTGACAACAGGCAGTTTTTGTTTTTGTTTTTTTAAGGACAATAGATTGTTTCTTGCTTCTTTCTCTCTTTCTCTCTCTCTCTCTTTCTCTCTCTCTCTCTCTTTCTCTCTCTCTCTCTCTCTCTCTCTCTCTCTCTCTCTCTCTCTCTCTTTCTCTCTCAAATTTATTTTTCTTAAGGATTTTTTTTTATTAGATTGGGAAATCTATGTTTGTTTGTTTTTTTTCCCCACACCATGACTTTTATGGAAATGTTTTGCATAACTTCACATTATAATGCTCAAGAAAATGAGGCAAGAGAGAAATTAGAGAGTTTTTAATATTTTATTTGAAAGGGAGAGATTTACTGGGACCAAATGGATCCATGGTTTGGTCCCAGGGCTGAATGAGGCTATTGTCACCAAGAATCCAGCACCAATGTGTGTTCTCAATGACATGGCTCAGCTACAGGAGTACACTGAGGCAGGAGCAGAGTCAGAGCATAGAGAGGGTGAACAGGACTATCAATTGGGTTCTGAAAAGGTGGGAGGAGGCATGGGGAACATCTGATAAATTGGGATTACAGAATAGGGAGAGGGACCCAACATTCTGATGATGCCTAAGATAAGAAGGTCTTTTTCCTTATCTGGATCATCATGATTAGGAGGGAGGGATGGTGTTGCAGGATTAAACAGAACAATTAGGAACTGAGGCAGAACAATTTAGGGAAACTGAGTCAGGACAATTAGGGAAATTGAGTCAGGACAATAAAAGGGAACTCTGACACAACAATGTTGGTTTCTTAATGGGGGCTGAGGCTGGGGATAAGGAAGAAAATTTGCAACTCAAAATTTTTAAAAAGAATTTTTTTAAAAAAAGTTTTAAATGTAATTGGGGAAAATATTAAATAAATTTTATTTTTTGAAAGAAATACAGATTTGATTAATTCTAAATGTATGATAGTATAGTTGATTAAAGCAAAATATTCCCTTAAAGGTTCTCTTGCAACAATGTTGCAATATTATATAAAATGTGTTTATATCAATATTAATTCTAGTTCCCAACATCCATAATACTAGAGTACTAGCCATGCAGAACACTGGATTTTTTTTTAATCTGCCCTTCTACTATACTCACTAGACTCCTGAATCTTATCATATTAATTATATGATTACCCAATTATAAATATTATCTTATTACAACAGGAGTTGCTTGAGAGCTAAAACTATTTTGTTTTCTTTTTTGTATTCAGATAATTTTGCAAATATTTTTTAAAACTTAAGTTTTAAAATTCATTATTTTTAAATAAATATTTCATGTTTAATAGTTATGAATTATCATACTTTGCATGAATGGGTATTTATTTATTTATTTAATAATAACTTTATATTGACAGAATCCATGCCAGGGTAATTTTTTTTACATTATCCCTTGCACTCACTTCTGTTTCGATTTTTTCCCCTCCCTCCCACCACCCCCTCCCCTAGATGGCAAGCAGTCCTATATATGTTAGATATGTTGCAGTATATCCTAGATACAATATATGTTTGCAGAACCGAACAGTTTTCTTGTTGCACAGGGAGAATTGGATTCAGAAGGTAAAAATAACTCGGGAAGAAAATCAAAAATGCAAATAGTTCATATTAGTTTCCCAGTGTTCTTTCTTTGGGTGTAGCTGCTTCTGTCCCTCATTGAGCAATTGAAACTCAGTTAGGTCTCTTTGTCAAAGAAATCCACTTCCATCAGAATACATCCTCATACAATATCGTTGTCAAAGTGTATAATGATCTCCTGGTTCTGCTCATTTCACATGAATGGGTATATAGAAAAGCAATGGTTATTGTGTTGTGCTTTAGTTTCTAGGTATAATCTTTCCTTTAAAGTTGAGTCAATAATAAAATCTATTAAACAATGTGCTGGTTTTAAGAACATGTTAGATAAACTTGAAGGAAGACAGAGATATCTAAGGTTCATTGAGAGAAAAAATAATGACAGGCTAAGTATGGCAAGGAGATTAAAAGAACTTAAAGGTGTTTCCCTTGATAAAAAAAACTTTCTGTTTGTTATCCAAGGACCTATAAAGTTGAGGCATAGAAGATAGCAGATGAGTTTCACAAAAGAAAGAGAAGAGTAGTAAGAATGATACACAACTCAGGGTAATTGAGATAGTGATTTATTGACCTGATACAAAATTAGAAAAGTCTGTTGACATCCCCTATGTGATATAAAAGATATGAGGGAATTTTCAAAGGCTTGTCAAAACTCTTCAGAACTTTAATCTTGTATTGGCAATCGCTTGCTAGGTTGCTGGCTATATAACCCTGAATAAGTCATTTAACCTCTCAGAGGATAATGTGCTAATGTTTAGCATGATAAAGAAAAATATCAGGTACGAGAACCATTACTGTGTTCAAATTTTAGAAGGGATGTAGTGTGTCAGAGAGATTTGATTTCTCTTTTGTCCACTGAAGTCAAGACTAATTTTTTTTTTTTTGGGGGGGGAAAGAAATTAAATAAATCAAATGAAATTGAAGAAATAAATTGAAATTGAAAAGACTTAATTTTGACTTGACATCTAGGTGAAAAGAAAAAAAAAAGATTAAAAAACTACTGAAAAGTGAAATCATCTTAGTTTAGAGGTAATAGGTTCCCCCCCAATGGAAATCTTCAGCAGTTATCACTAACCAATTGTCACTTATTTTTAGTGTGGATTCTTCACTTGTTTTAGTGTGGATTCTTTTCAGGTGTACAATGTACTAGTGGTTGCTAAATTTCATTAAAATTTAACTTCATTGGAATAGATTTTTGCAGCTATATCATCAACTTAAATATGAAAGGAATTGTCACTTTACTATACCAAACAGATTCTTCTTGCCTCTGCTTAAAGAATATTGAAAAGGTAAAACCTATCAACTCTTAAGCTATACTATCTTATCATCTAATTGCTATATTTTCCTTTTACAGTTAGCCTAAATTTGATTGTTTTGCAACATCTACCCAAAGTACATCTAGAGTGAATTTATTTTTTTCTTCACATAATGATTCTTCAAATAATCAGTAAATTAATAAATAAAATATGGTTAAGTGCTGAGTGCCAGTCAATCTCTGTGCTGATTGCTTAGGATGCAAAGAAGTATAAAACAATTTCTCTTCTTAAGCTCATAGACTAATGAAGGAGACAATCTGTAAATATACATGTACAAACAAAATATATGTATAAAGTATACATTGGAAATAATCATGAGAAAAAAGGCATGAAAAAGTAGGTGTCATGCCCCTCATCTGTTCCTTTTCTAATCTGAAAATGTATAATTTATTCACTGTATCCCTTTATTGAATGAACTCAACTGAACTGGTTGCTCTCTTCTAAATGTATTCCATTTGATTAGTGTCTTATATAATCTGTGAATCAAAACTCGAATTTATTCAAAAATGTACCATCTCCAAATTCAGGAATCCCCAAATCCCTCAATCCAAACATAATCTGTTTGTTTTCCATTTGTCCTTCTACTTTACAATTCCCATCCTTACTCTTCATCCACACAGTGATCGCCAATTCATTGATTTCTCAGTTCTTTCCTACTACATTTCCCATTCACCAGACACTCATTCCAATAGAATAAAAAATTAAGTACTTACGTTATGATAGGCACTGTGCTAAGGCCATCTGTATATGCAATATTTTATTTCTTCCTTTCAACTGATATCACTCTTCCACTATCTCTTATTTCTCTTCTAATACACAAAGAAGAATTTTTCCTTACCTAGATCAAACTATTCCTTATCTCTCTCTGTGCCCAAATAGTCCCATTCTATTTAATCTCCTTCAACATAGTAAGCTTTCAGCAATTCCTTTTCTATCACTCATTTTCAGTCTATTTATAGCAGAAAAGATGAGTTTGTTTTTTGATAAATTGAGTTTAAGAAGCCTACTGGAAAAACAATTAAAGATCTTTGAAAGGCAATTAGATGTATGACATTGGTGTTTGGGCTGGAATAGTTTGAAGAATCATCAACATAGGGGCAGCTAGGTGGCGTAGTGGATAGAGCATCAGCCCTGAAGTCAGTAGGATCTGAGTTCAAATCTGTCTCCAGACACTTAACACTTCCTAGCTGTGTGACCCTGGGCAAGTCACTTAACCCCAACTGCCTCAACCAAAAAAAAAAAAAAAAAAAAAAAAAAAAGAATCATCAACATAGAGATGAACATTGAGAATTTAGCATTGTAATCATATGCAAAAAAAAAAAGTCTAAATCACTATTGATTAGAGAAGTACAAATTAAAATAACTTTTACAAACCTCCCCCTATCTGTCGGATTGATTGATATGACAAAAAAGTAAAATAACACCTTTATCTAATTGTCTTCTCAATGAGGGAGAAGGGGATAGAGGGTGAATGAGAATTTGGACATCAAAATTGTAAGAAAGATTAATTTTTTCATGTAATTGAAGAAAATAAAATATTAAAATTCAAATAAATATCATTTTGTTAGGGAAAACAGCGGGAGAGGTGAAAAGCACATATCATTTGGATAGATAAGGAAATTTCAGAATTCTTGAACATGTGATGTAAGACCAAGAGTAGAAATAGTTTAAGTATATGGCTGAGATGGTCTGAAGGCTCATGGGATATAAGTAGCTTAAAAATAAGTGGTAATAATATCTGAGGGAGAATTTATATGCATGTGATATGTCTAAATATGGGGCTAGGAATTGGGCAGAAGAGAAAAATTGTGACCCAAATATCAAATTAATTTAATTAATTTAACAAGAAGAGTGACTTGAACAGTCTGCAAAATAGCAGCTAACAAGATTTTTATGGGATGTTAAATATGAATAGTATGTCCTCAAAGGGAGATAGATTAATGAGTAATAAAGAAGAGAACCTAAAAATGGCAGTGGGGGGCAAGGAATGTTCTAACTGCCCTGTCTTAACAAGTAAGCCAAGGATAGCAAGTTAAGCAGTGTCTTAGTACTAGAAAATGTGGCCCCAAAAACTTTGTCACATGGAGAAGTCAGGTTTCAGTAAAAGTTACTAAATAGAAAGAATAGGAAAGAAAAAATATATTTAAAAGAAGTTTGTTGTCCATGTAATAAAAATTCCAGAGAGACTAATTCAAGAGCTGGGTGGAGTTAGGTTGAAACTTTGTGTGTAAGACTATTTAAGAAGAGGGGAATGATAAATGAATTGGTAGAAGTATAGAGTGGGTTTTAGATGATGATCTTTAGGAGTTAAATGTCAATAAATAAGATCATTGCAGGAAGTAATAGATTTCCTCCAAATGAAAGATGCTGGCTAGTCTTTTACATTTACCTGAGCCTTTCCTCAAGAGATATGCCCAACAACAGATGAAAGATGTTCAGGTCTAACCATGTCACACAATCAAATCTCTATCACTCAGTGAATTCCAGTGTCTTCCTCTCAGTTCAAGAATCAAATACAAAATTCTCTGTTTAACATTTAAAGCCCATCTTAACATAACCCTTCTTTCTTCAGTTTTTCAATATTAAACCTTACTTCCTGACATATATTCTTAGATTTGTACATATGCTGGCCTCTTTGCTGTTCTACATATACTCATCTTTGATTTTAAACATTTTGTCTAATCATCTCTCATAGTTAGAATTTTCTCCATCCTCATTTCCCCATATTAGTTTCCCTGATTTCCTTGAGTCAAAACTAAAATTTTAACTTTGACAGGAAGATATATACATGTATACACACACATATAAAGACACATTTGTATGTATATATACATACATATGTAATTGTTTGAATTTTTTCTTCCCCTTTCATCTTTTTGTTGTCTTTCCAGTTTGATCTTTAAATGTACTTTGTTTAAGTGAATAATTTGCTAAGTTTTCTTCTAACTTTTATGGGCTATTATTTCTCATAATTTTCTAGCATCCTTCATAGGAATTTACAAATTAATGTATTTTCTAAATTTGTATTGCCTCTGGTTATTTTGTTTCTACTCTTGATAGTGTATTTTGGTTGAGATGATTTCTTGGCTCTTTTGCCTTCCTTGTTATGGCAAATAATTTATATTAATTAAACTTCAATATGTAATTATATTAATTAGTATAAATGCCCTTTCCTCCATCCATTTCCCAATATAAGCTTCAATAAATCTTTAGGTCAAGTAGATATTTTAATTTCCTACTATGTTGTTTACTTGTTTTTAATATTTTTATCTTACTATTAATTTTATCTTTAATGAATCATTGCTCTGACTTTGCATATAGCTATTTCAGAAATGACCTCTGCATTGTACGGTTAATTGTTTGCATTCTGCTAAAAATGATTAATTCTGTTTGTGTGTGATGCTATTTGTTGTTCATCATGTTCAACACTCCCTGATTTTTTTTTTTTTTTTTGGAAAAACGGTCATGATATGTAAGCATGAAGATTCTCTGCAGTCTAAAATCTTTTAACCTCTCTCATAATTTTCTCCTCATTTATTCAACATTTTCTTTGCACATTTCCCAATACTTATGTTTGAATTAAAATCACTGAGCATCAAATTATATGATGGTTTAAACTGTTGGGTTTTATTAAGTTCTCCATGAAACCTCTCTTCCTTCTCCTTCCTTGAAATCATTCTTGGCATACAATCTGAAATTATTTTGGTATTTTTTACAAATATTTATCGTGGTTATCATAATATAGTCAAAACCAATTCTATCAACTTCCCAAGAAAAACCTCGATACTATCTATCCTGTTATCTGATACTTCCACTTGTCATTTGATTTTGATTATAGTGAGTATATCAGAATTGAGACATTTTCTTCTTTATAGTATATTCACAATACTAAGTGAACATAGTAGGGCTAAGAATTTCCAACTTAAAATAAGGCTAGTTTACTTTTACTTAGATAATGTTTCCTTATTATCTAAGGATCTCAAATTTAAAGTGTTAATAGTTCAGTTAATGTTTATATGTGGGCTAATAAAAAGCTGATTCTTAACCATTTTCTAACATTCTCTCACAAATATTGATGTTTTAATTTGGGGAGGGGGGGTTGTCATAATCAAATGACTCATAAGCAAGAATACAAGATAGTAATTAGGCTATACCAAAAGGTCACTAACATGAAAGGAAACAATTTTCCAAACTAGGTATACACAGAATATATTACTCAAATTTTAAAATAATATTAAAATTTTAATTGTCAAAAATGATATTTTAAAAAAAAATTTAAAGTAGATCAGATAAATATATTACATAAATAATAGAAGCATATATTTAAATAACAGAATAAACTAAAAAGAACTTAGGGATTAAAAAACAATCATTGGGATTAGTGCCTTATACTATATACCACCAACAATAACAGATTTCTTAATGATCTAAAACTAAATCACATAATCTATAAAAATTGAAAATGATAGCAATTATCAGACAAAGATAGAGATTACAAAATACAAAAGAGCATTTTCATAATTTAAAAAATTCAAAGGCTTCACAGTAGCAAAGTAAAAGAAGTCAATATATCAGTTTGGTTGTACTGTGGACAATTAAAGAAAATGGAAAGAAGAAAATAAGTTATGAGTCTCTTGCAATAATTCAATCCAAAAATAAGGAGTGCCTGACATAGAACAGAAGTTATACAGTGGAGATCAAATTGGAGAGATTTTGTGGACTGACAAGACCCAACAGCTGATTGGATATAAGAAATATAAGAAAAGAAAGGTCAATATTTTAAGGTTGTAAACCTGGTTAACCATGTCAATAGAAATAAACTATGGAATTAGAATTAATATATGTATGTATGTATGTATGTATGTATGTATGTATGTGTATATATAGATATAGATATAGATATAAACATGAAAGAGAAATACCTAAATCAATTACCAGTTGGCAAATAGATACAAATAGCTAGATATGTAAATAAATAGGTGAAAAAAAATGTTGAAGTGAGAGATGAAAATACTAGCAATGTTATAACAACAGAGAAAACAGTATAAAAATATTTGAGGAAATCACTCTATAAAATGAAATGAAAAAATAAGTCATGAAGTCAGTTCGACAAAGAGTAATTTTGCTTTAAAGTTTGTGAAATGAAAAGATTCATTTGGGGGCAATTGTTTTCTTAGGAAAATGGCTTATTGCTTAATATTCAATATGGAAATGAACAAATTATTCATGGTAATGCAGAAAAATGTTGAAAGGTGTTAATTCTGCAGTAGTATTTATATCTGTTCACTATTAAGGTCATATTAAAATGATTCTAGGAGTTTCCTAAAGAATATACTTCCAAAGACTGTTTGAAATTGAATGTGCAGTTGATATTTACCCAGTAAAATATAGTGATAAAATAGTTTTATTAGGTTACTTTTTCAATTTGAATGTTTTATATTTGATATTTGAACATTATACTTATTTAGTGGTAAAAAGGAATGTTTTGACAGATTCAAAAATGCTAGTCACTACTTAAAGTTAGCCATTCAATTTCCTTACATACCCTCTTAGCTAAAAAGATTCATTAGATACATGATCACATATTGTGATAGATATTTCCAATGAGATGATTTGGAGAGAAAAAATAATAAATGTGTTACCACTTGTTGCAAGAGAGGAAGACTTTAAGAAATCATTAAGAACTTGATAATCCCCTCCAATATAAATAAAGATGTAATTTAATAATTATTTCTTTTTTATTTCTATTATTTCTACTTATTTTCCTCTCTCTCCAATTGACATTGGTGGGGAAAAGTCGCACATAAATACTCGACAACAAAAATTCAAAAATAAAATTTCTATAACAAATGTTTATATTTAGCAAAACATATCCCTATATTAACCATATCCAACAACATATTCATCTACAAATATCAACACAATCATACCTCTGTTATGAGGTAGACAGTATTCTAAATAATTCATCTTTTATGTTTGATTCCTGAGTTTATCAGAGTTCTGTAAATTAACTATGTGTATGTGTTCCATACAACTTGGGATATTATATACATTTATGTTAAATATGAGATACATCAAAATGTATTTTATTAAGACTTATTTCATCACTCATAATAGGGAGATAGTGGAAACTACAGTGATGTATAAAAAACCCAATTCCAGAATTGGCATTATCTACATGCCCAACTTATTATAGTAAATTGTCATTTATCACTTCATAAAAAACTAGTAAGTTGCAGGTATATAATTTGAGCAGCCAAATCAACTTTGTTAGTGATATATAGAAATGCTGATGATTTCTGTGGGTTTATTTTATATCCTAAAACTCTGTTAAAGCAATGATTTTTTTCCCAGTAAATTTTTGGATAATTTTCTAGGATTCTCTAAGTGTATCATCATATAATCTGCAAAAAGTGGTAATTTTATTTCCTTATTGTTTATTCTTATTGCTTTCACTTATTGTTTTTCTTTTCTTATTGCTAAAACCAACATTTCAAGCACAATGTTGAGTAACAGTGGTGATAATGAGCATCCATATTTCACTCCTGATCTTACTTTTACCCCCGATCTTACTGGGAATGCGTCTAGCTTCTCTGAATTACAAATAATCCTTGCTGATGATTAGAAATAGAAACTACTTATTATTTTAAGTAAAATTCTCTTTATCCCTATGTTCTCTAGTGTTTTTAATAGAAATGGATATTGTATTTTGTCAAAAACTTTTTCTGCATCTATTGAGATTATCATATGATTTCTGTTGGTTTTGTTATTGATATGGTCAATTATGGTAATTTTTTATATTGAACTAGCCATGCATTCCTAGTACAAATCCCACTTTGTCATAGTATATTATCCTACTGATAAGTTGCTACAATCTCTTTGCTACTATTTTATTTAAAATTTTTCCATCAATATTCGTTAGGGTGATGGGTCAGTAATTTTCTTTCTCTGTTTTGACTTATCCTGGTGTAGGTTTCAGTACTATATTTGTATTCTAGAAGGAATTTGGCAGGACTTTTCATTTTTCTATTTTTCCAAGTAGTTCACATAATATTTAATATAATTTTTGATATCCTTGATTTTATTTTTTTCTCTCCATTTTCTAATCAAATTAACCAAAAGTTTTTTTTTCTATTTTGTTTTTTTTCCATAAAACTAAATCTTAGTTTTATTAATTAGTTCAGTAATTTTCTTGATTTCACTTTTATTAATGTCTCCTTTGAGTTTCAGAATTTCTAATTGGGGATTTTAATTTAATCTTTTTCTAGTTTTTTTGGTGCATACCCAATTCATTGATATCCTCTTTCTCTATTTTATATATATAGATATTTAGAGATATAAAATTTCCCCTAAGAACTGTTTTGGCTGCATCCCATAGATTTTAGTATGTTATCTCATTATTCTCATTCTCTTGGATGGAATTATGGATTGTTTCTGTGATTTGTTGTTTGACCCACTCATTTTTTAGAATTAATTTTTTAAATTTCCAGTTGGTTTTTAGTCTATTTTCCCTGCCCCTTTACTGAATATAATTTTATGGCCTTGTAACTTCAAAAGGAAGCATTTACTCTTTCTGCCTTTTTGCATTTGATTGTGAGATTTTTTTGCCCTAATACATGGTCAATTTTTGCGTAGGTACCATGTCCTTTCAAAAAAATATGTATTCCTTTCTGTCTCTATTCAATTTTCTTCAAAGGTCTATCACAAGTTTTCTAGGAGTCTATTAACCTCCCTAGTTTATTTATTTATTTCATGGTTAGAATTGTCTGATTCTGAGAGGTGAAGGTTGAGGTCCTCTGTTGTATATTTCTTCCTGTAACTGGCTCATTATATTCTCCAGAAATTTTTATGCTCTACCACTTGATTTAATATTTACATTTAATATTTCTACTACTTCATTGTTTACACTACCCTTTATCATGATGAACTTTCCTTCCTTAACTCTTTTAATAAGATCTATTTTTACTTTTATTTTATTTGAGATCAGAAATGCTACCCTGCTTTTTTTTTTTTTTTTTAACTTCTGGTGAAGAATAATAAATTTTGTTCCAGACTTTTACTTTTACTCTGATTATGTCTCTGTGTCAAATGTGTTTCATGTAAACAACATATTGTAGGATTGTTTTTTATTCCACTCTTCTTTTCCTTTCAGTTTTATTGGAGAGTTTATCCCATTGCCATTCATGGTTATGATTACCAGTTCTGTATTTCCTTCCATCCTATTTTCTCCTCAGCATATGCTTTTGTTCTCTCTTTCTACCTTGTCCCTAGTAGTGTTTTGTCTTTTCTGACCCACCCTACTCACTGTCTTATCTCCTATCACCCTTTCCTCTTCTCTTTTATAGTTTTTTTTTCCAACCCACCCATCCTCTTTCTTATCTTTTATCACCCTCCTTATTACTCTTGCCTTTCTTTTCTTACTATTTCTACCCTCCCTTTTATCCACTTTCTCCCTTTCCTTTCCTCCTTCTCCTCCTACTTTTTTATAGGACTAGATACATTTTATACCCAACAAAATGACTGAATTATTCCTTCTTAGAGCCAAAACTGATGAGATTAAGCTTTAGACTATGATCATCCCCCTCCCTTCTTCCTTTGATTGGAATAGGTCTTTTGTACCTGTTCATGTGATCTAATTTTTGTGATCATTGTACCTCCCCTTTCTTCTTTCAGTACAGAGCTTTTCCACTTCTTAATGTCTTTTTTCTTTGAGATCATCACATTAGAGTCCAAACACAACCATACCCTCTTCTATATGATGACCGCCTCTGCCCCAGTAACAGCTTTCTCAAGAGTGACAGATATCATTTTGCCTTCTAGGGATGTAAACAGTTTGATCTTTAAATAATACATATTTTCCTCCTATTACCTTTATATTGTTTTCTTGGGTCCTGTGTTTGTAGATTAAATTTCTGTTTAGTTCTTGTTTTTTTTTTTTTCTATAGAAATGATTGAAAGTCTCTTATTTCATTGATGACACACCTCCTCCCCTGAAAGATGATGCTCAGTCTCACTGGGTAGTTAATTTTTGGTTGTAACTCCAAGTCCATGGTTTCCCAAAACACGATATTCTGTTCCCGCCAATCTTTTATTGTAGATGCTGCCAAATCCTAGATAATCTTGACTGTTGCTCTTTGAGATTTAAATTGTTTTTATCTGGCAGCTTGCAATACTTTTGCCTTGAGCTTGTAGTTTTTGAGTTTTGTGAGACAATGTTCCTTGGGGTTTTCTTTGTGGGATGTTTTTTCAAAAGTGATCTTGAATTAGAGAGTGGTTTAATTCTATCAAACTCTGTTCAGAGGCTTGGTTTGGTCTTATGTACTTTTTTGAAAAAAACTGGGAGAGCCCAATCAACTTCCTGGCTTCACTTCACCAGAACTCCCCAAATGATATTTCAATATAATTGAAGAAAAATTAAAGGAAGTAAAGGAACTGTTTGGTTTCTTTTGTTTGTTTTTTTAGTGGATAAATTTGCTTTAAAATGTTACAATGGTGCTTTGCTAGCTAAGTGGAATTGATAAAACAATGATTATCTAGTTTAGCATGGTGATTAATAGTTCTCTAGTTCAGTACAAGTACTTAGTACTTAATATAATTCTACAAGATTGGCACCTATTCTACAAGACTCACACCTATGATAAAATAATTAAAATAGAGCATATAAACTGGGACAAACTCAGCCAAATGGATTCATTCCATCTCACACCGCTGTGATGGCAGGCCTCTTCCTTGCTTCTCCACTTTCTCCAAGACTCCAGAAGGCCTCCAAGAATTAGCTAATTCTTGATTAGCTAATCGAAGCTCTAGGCAAGGAAACAAGAGTTTGAAGAAGATAATAAAGGATTTTGACTTTAACACCTGGTTTTACTCATGGTGATTAATCTACTGAAATGAAGGCTGGTCCTGAGACCTCCAGAAAACCAACCAAAACACTACATTTTGGAATCTGAACATGGGGCTAAGGACCTACATCTGTGACCCAGAAATTAGGGAGAGTACAAAAACAAACAAGAAGGAAACTTTGGTAAGAGCTAAACTAGTGTTTCATCTGAAATGGGACAAATGTTTAGAAAGGAGACTTCTCCACTGCAAGGAAAACATGTGGAAAGCACATAGACTGATGAAAAATCAAGGTTTGATTGTAACTTGGATGCAGATCATTGAACTCTTCAAAAAATTAAAATACACATATCCTTGGTACTCTAAGGAAGAAGAATTAGAGCCAGAAAAGTAGAAATTAGTAGGAGAGCAACTAAGTGAATATTACAATGATAATAGCCCTGATTCATTAACTAAAGAAACATTCTATACAAATAACTTAATACAATTGACTTTAAGGAATCATGTAAATTATAGAATAAGGAAAAAAAAAAGAAGAAAGAGCAGGGGGTGGCGGGGGGTGGTTTACTGACAAACTAGGTAAAAATGATGAAAAATTAGACAAGAAAGGAGGTAAGTAAAATTCTTATAAAATTAAGGAATGCGGTGCTTCAGAGAAGGAGCCATGAGAGCATTTCCCATCTCATGACCCTCCCCCCTCATGGGTAGAGGGAGGTGGGGTGGATGGCAAGGGCAGTAACAGGATCAGCACCACCTCTGAAGCAGCCTAAGACACGATTACAAAAGGCACTGTTAAAGCTAAATAAGAAAGAGAATATTACTGATTTAAAAATAAATGCTTACCCTGTTATTTAAGAGTTTGACTCTTCAGGTCAACAAAGGAGAAGATACACTCCTTTTGATCTGGAAATAATAAAAGATTTGAAAAAGGCTTGCATTCTTTATAGGGCTCTATCATCTTATGTTAAGATGGTATTAGAGAATTTGGTTTATAAAATCTTAACCTAGTGTTAGAAATCTATAGCAAATACATGTTTATAACCTGAACAAAACTTGTTGTGGATTTTGGAGTATAATGAGCTATGTAGAATACAAGAAATCAAATAGGCAAACTGGAGTTAATATACAAGTGACCTTTGATCAATTAGCAGATAAACATCAGTACATAGACACTTTAGCACAGATTAATTACTCTTTGATAGCATATGAGCAAATTGCTGCTACTATAAAAACATGGGGCACCCTCCCAGAAGACAAGATAGAGGAGAAGCCTTCACAAAAATAGAGCAAGGTCCAGATGAGCCCTTTGCTGATTTTGTGGGACATCTGTAGACAGCTGTCATATGAATGATTGGAGAAAATGCAGCAACAGAAATTATGACCAAACAACTTGCTAGAGAAAATGCTAATGAAGTTTGTAGAATTATTCTGGGACTACACAAAGATGCTCCTTTAGAGGAGTTCATAAGACGCTGTGCCACAGTGGGCACAGATGCCTTTTATACCCAGGCTATGATGGAGAACATGGAAAAACAGGGTCCCTCTTGACAAGGGATTTCTAGAGAGACTTGTTGATGCTTTCAGGGTGGTAAAGTAGGGCATCTGAAAGCTCAATGTTGGCATAGATATAGAGTGAGAGGATAGGGTGAGAGAACAAGACCCAAAATCCTATGTCCAAAATTCAATAAAGGCTTCCACTGGGCCTCAGAATGAAGACTGACCCAGGGAAATGAGAGGTGGGGCCCAGCTCCAAGATCTCAAACAAAAAACATATGGTGCATGATGGCAGCTGAGTTTATACCCAGAGAGTCTTTAGAAGTTCAGGACTCAGACAAGATCAATCAGCCAAAAAGTAATCTGATGGAAGAAAGAGATTACATAATCAATCATCAGAGAAGCAATCAGATGGGAAAAAGGGATTACAATTGGGGAGAATACAGGCTTTTTATCCCAACAGAAGGGCAGTGTCCAATGCAAGCAGCTTCACAAAGTTTGGGATGACAAAATGATTTGAATAAGTAATTGGGGATGGGTAAGACATGGAAAACATGAAGGATAATGGGGATTAGATTGAGGATGGTACCTAGATCAGGAACCCTAAGAAACATGAATCAATGTTAGTTTTTGAATATTATATAGAACAATCGAAGAATATCTAGATAGATTAGAGGCAGGTTTGGGTATCTGAACTTTGGTTCATTTTTCCTTGGTAGAAAAGAATTATGCTGAAATGCAGGAAGCACTGATTTCCTATTCCAAAGATAAGGTGTAAGCCACGGGAATAGGGAACAAGTTATTTTCAATATAGAGAATAAGGAAATGAATAATATATATAATCAGAAATAATAAGTGGAAGGAAACTTATATAGAGCTAAACATGCCACACAAATGGGTATATATTTTGTCCTAGTAATACAAGGAACTACTTCAGTGTATGTGCTAGGGGAATTACATGACCATTCTTGGTTTTTAAGAAGTATCACTTTGTTAGCTCTATGACAAATGGCAGAAAATTGAGTTAGAGAGACCAAATGACTATTCAAACAATGTAAGTATAAGTGATTTCCCCAATTTATAATAGTATATAGAAAACACATAGTTATTTTGGGTTCATCGATCTTAAATTGTGTTTTTGACTCTTTCTGATTCCATTCTGAAGTGTTTTTGGCAAAGATAGTAGTATACCATTTCTTTCTCTACCTCACTTTACAGAAGAGGAGCTGAGGTTAACTGGGTTAAATGACTTGCTTAGGGTAAAACAGCTAATAAATGAGACTGGATTTGAACTCATAAAGATAAGTCTTCCTGATTCCAAGTCCAGTATTCTGTTCACTGTACCCCGTAGCTTCCCCTTTCTGGCTTCACAATCAATTAACTCATGTCCTTTCATAAAAGAAGTGTTTAATGTGTGCTTGATGCATTGAAATATTTTTCTGCTAAGCAAAGCTTATGTAAATTAATTCCTACAATTTAAATCTTAAGCTTTCAAACATATATTTATGATATTTTTGAATGACTGACATCTAAAAAGAATTAAAGCACTTAGCAAAACATATGCCTCAAATCTTAGTTATCTATTAAAAAGATCAATGAAAGATAATCATGTTTTGGAATTCTAAGAAAATGGCACTTTAATAGCATGAGATCTAAGGCTGCAATTTTATTTAAATCTGATTGAAATCTGTTAGGGATTCTGAGAATAAGTTGAATTAGTTGAAAGGCTATAAAAAATAATTCATCACAATATGTTTGAAAATTAGTTCATGTATTTTGAGGCATTTTTCAGAACTAAAATAGTGCTAATTCTTAAATCCTATAATAATAGTATCAACTGGCTTTCTTCTAAAATCAAACATATAAGGGATTTTTCCATATTTAGCTTCCTACAATCATGCTGCATTAATAGGACTAAATACTTCGACCATTTTAAAATAAGGGAAATTAGGAAAAGATTAAATTATTTGCTTAATATTATTTAATCTTTTCAAAATTTCCCTTATTTTAAAATGTACAACCAGCAATGGGGAATTTTAAATTAGACTAATATTCATTCTACTATCTGTCTTTATTGTTTTCTGAGATTTCTTTCAAAAGTTCAGTTCTCCAATACCCCAATGGACTTGTGATCTTATTAATTAGGATACTTGTCAAATTCCTGTAATAAATCTGTCATATTGGAGTGCATTCAATGCACTGAATATATGTCTTGCCTTCTTTTAATGTTGTATAGATATTATTGAAATATACAGGATGCTCATCACTTATACTTTATGCTTTGAATTTGATCAACTCATCTTTTTCCCCCCTGAAAAAAAATTGTGTGATTGCATTCTTTGCACTGAAATTCATATGCAATTCCTCATTTGTGCCAACTTGGTTATACCTAATTAGTACAAGTAAAACTGTTAATGTCCCCAAAAATACCCTATTTTGCTTTGTGCCCACAGATGGCTGTGATTCTGAAAGGAGAGAATGTGTTTTGCAGGTATAGCTACTTTTCCTTTGCCTCAAATAGCATTTGACTGATGATCTTCCCCAAATAGCTTTGCTCCCAATGTTCAAGACTTCAAAATCATGTATTAGTTCCTAATCCATCCTGGAGTTTCCATCAGTGCCTGGAGATTCCTAAATGTCCTAGAAACACAAATACTCCTGTAGTCTTCTCACCCTAGAATATCCCATATCAGGCCATCTCTTCTACTTCTTCTCCCATTAAATAATTTATCCTAGGAACTACATTTTGGGAAGAGGTCAAACCTGCCCAATCATCTTTTTCCTCTGTTTCTGGACTGAACTTCAAAAAAAAAAAAATAATAATGCCCTTATGTATGAATACCTTAACTTCACCTTCCTGCCCTTTCCCTCAGTTTTTTTTTTTTTTGTTTTGTTTTGTTTTGTTTTTTTTTTACAAATTATTTTCTCTCATTATTAGATTTCTGAGGCAGAGACTGTGTTCCTTTATGTTTACTTGGAGACTTTGTGTCCAAAGTGTATATCCAGTTCCTGGCACAAAGGTAGCATTTGATGTAAGCTTGTTCTTTTCACTATTATCATATGTCTTTAAATTGATTACTATGTCAATAAAAATGCCAAGGTACATTTGTCTATTATAGCTTTGGAAGCAAAAGTTTTACCTAAAAATAAATTGAGTTTGTAGTTGTCATTACACACACACACACACACACACACACACACACACACACACACACACGTTTATATTTACATATAACTGGAGCTTTTCTGGACATACCCAGTATTCTAAAAGGGAAACACCCTTGAGGGATATTGTATCATGCCTAAGTAGCCTAAAAGGTAGGTTCCTATTGCCTTCACCATGTGGATGAGGATTATCTTCTTTGGTTGGTTATCTGCATCTTTAAAATTGATGAGAATGGGAGAATTGGAGCCAAGATGGTGGGAAAAGAGAAACATTCAGGTAAGCGCTTCCAAATTCTCCTCTAAACAATGCTGAGATAATACTTCAAATTGAATTCTGGATGGCAGAAGCAATTGAAGGTAAGTATAATAACTTTCTAAGCCAAGACAACATAAGATATTGAGAGGAAAGATCACTTTCATCAGTGTGATGGTCTGGCATGAAATGAGTCACATACTGTGCAGCACAGGTGAAAGTTGACAGCAATAGATTTGAGATCTGGGTGAAGGGGATTGAACAACTAATCAAAAGAAAATTGAAGGTGAACCTTCATTTGTGTCTTGTTCAAAACTTTAATGCACTGCCCTTACATATCCCAAATTGTAATCCTAAGGATATAAGGATTGATATCAATTCAGGAAAAACAGGAACACTTGTGTTAGTTCTAGAGTCAAGAAGAGTGCTTATAGAGTTCACTGGGGAGTAGTGCTTATAGAGTTCACTGGTTTCAATTTTAATACAAAGAGAAACATTAACAATTATGGTAAGAGAAAGGGGAAATTGGTCATAGTTAATAGACCAGGAGCAGCAGTAATTAGAGCTTAAAATAGTCTCTTCTCAGACAAATTTCAGAGCACAAAGTAGAACAGTGATACACTTCTCATTAGATCCTGTCACCTTGAAAGCATTGAAAAATTATGAATACCAAGAGTTAGATCTGAAAACTACAGGAAGAAAGGACTAAAGTTTGGAAAATGGACCCTTTTACCTGGGAGCAATTAAATGTCTTAAAATAGCTTGGAAAAATGAGCAAACAACAACAAAAAGAGCACAATCATAAAAAAAGCTACTATGGAGAAAGGAAGATCAAAAAGAAAAATGAAAAACCCAGATGACAATAATGTTAAAGTAGGTAAAAATAAAGCCTCAAAGAAAATATTAATTTGATAACAAGACAAATAAGAATTCCTGGAAGAATTTTAAAAGGATTTTAATAAATACGAGAGTTAGAGGACATATTGAGGGAAAAAAATGTGAGTAATATAAGAAAATTGTGAAAATAATTTACAGCTTGATAAAAAGACACATAGAGACATAAATATATAAACACACACACAGGGGATTCTCTTAGTCTATTTCTAAATGATATAATAATGATAAAGTTCTTAGAAGTTACAATTATCATCCCATGTAGGACTGTAAACATTTTTAATAATGGTGATTCTCTTATGACTTCTTTCATGTTTGCTTTTTTAAAAAAAATATTTCTCTTTAATCCTGTATTTGAATGTCAAATTTTCTATTCATTTCTAATCTTTTCATCAGAATTTTTTAAGTCTTCTCTTTCACTAAATGCCTACTTTTACTCTTGAAGAATTAAAAATCAGATTTACTGAATAGATTAGTCTGTTGGCAATTCAACAAAACTAATACATCCATTTCATTTGGAATTTTTCTATTTTATTCAGTGAAACATACAATTATACACTTAGTCCATTGACTGTTTAAAACAAAAGAAGGAATTAGTTTGATAACTCTTTTGGGGGTCAAAATCTGTTGATTTTACTTTTGCATTACTCAATTCCCACTATTCTTTTTATTTTTATTATTTCTTTTTTTATGATTGTAGTTATTATATGTATATGCATATTTATGTATTTCTCACTGTTTATCTCACCTAATGTCTTATTCCTTCTAATTTGTTTTACCATCTTTTACAAAGCAGTACTTTTATATTATATGAATATACCACAATTCCATTAGTCATTTCCCTTCTTTGTTTCCAGTTCTTTAATGCTACAAAAAAGTGCTATTATAAATGATTTGGGTATATGAGTCCCAATCCATCTCCCTTTGTTGTTACTCACCTCTTTAGGATGTTTGCCTACCAGTAGGACTTCAAGGTCAAAATGAATAGGAACTATAATTATTTTATTAGAATATTTCTCAAGTTCTTTCCATAATATTTGGACAATTCCAATATTTAGACAATACACATGTGTATTGTTTTGGGTAGTACTACCAGAAATGACTATTCACAACTTTGGCCATTTTTTGCAGTTTATCACATCAGAAATCACAGTGACTTCGAGATACATTTTCTTCTTATTAATGATTTGGTATGAAGTATCTTAATAATTTATTTTTTTTAACTTTTCAATTTACTTATTTTTAATACACATTATTTTATGAATCACGTTGGAAGAGAAAAATCAGAGCAAAGGGGAAAAGCAATGAGACAGAAAAAAAAAAAAGAAAAAAGAAGTGAACAGAATATGTGTTGATTTACATGCAGTCTCTTTTGTTCTTTTTCTGAGTGCAGATGGCATTTTCTGTCCAAAGTCTATTTGGATCACTGAACTACTGAGAAGAGCCAAGTCTTTTGTAGTTGATTGCCACACATACTTGCTGTTATTGTGTACGATTTATTCCTGGTTCTGCTTGTTTTGCTCAGCATCAGTTCATGTAAGTTTTTCCAGGCTTTTCTATAATCAGCTTGTTCATCATTTTTTATAGAGCAATAATATTCCATTGTCTTCATATACCACAACTTGTTCAGCCGTTTCCCAATTGATGGGCATCTACTCATTTTCCAATTTTTGGCTACCAGAAAAAGAGCTGCTACAAATATGTTTGCATATGTGTATCCTTTTCCCTTTTTTTTTTATTTCCTTGAGACACAGATCCAGTAATGGCATTGCTGGGTAAAAGGATATGCACAAGTTTACAGCCTTTTGGATATAGTTTCCAATTGCTCTCCAGAATGATTAGGTCATTTCACAACTCCATCAACAATACAATAGTGTCCCAGTTTTCCCACATCCCCTTCAATATTTATCATTATCATTTCCTGTCATCCTGGCCAATCTGAGAGGTGTGAGGGGGTACCACAGATCTGTTTTAATGTGCATTTCTATAACCAATGTGATTTCAAAGCAGTTTTTTCATATAGCTTTAATTTTGCCATTTGAAAATTTTTCATATGCTTTGACTATTTACCAATTGGGAAGTAACTTGTATTCTTATAAATTTGACACAGCTCTTACATATTTTAGAAATGAAACATGTATCAGAAACATTGACTGTAAAGATCTTTCTCAGCTTTGTACAACTCTTTTAATCTTGTTTCTGTTCAATCTTAATAATTTGTAATTTACTTGCTTCAGTCACCTCTGCATTCAAAAATAATTTTTATTACATCTCTATATCAGTCATCATGTATCTTAGAAATCTGTGAAGAAATATTAAGTATTTACTCTGTATCAGACACTGTGATAAGTTTACAGAAAATATGAAATAAGGCTGAAGACAATCTATATTCTTGAGCAGCTCTTAATCTAACAACTGAACTGATATGTGATATCTAAGATATTTTTTTTCTCTTTTATGCTTGACAATTTTTTTTAATTTTTTTTAAATTTCATTTTTATTAAAGCTTTTTAATTTTCAAAAGATATGCCTGGATAGTTTTTCAACATTAACCCTTACAAAACTGTGTTCCAGTTTTCCTCCTCTCCCCAATCTCTCCCCTAAACAGCAGTCATCCAATGTATGTTAAACATAGCAAAAACATATATTAAATCCAATATATGCATATATAAAAATAAATATACAATTATCTTGCTACACAAGAAAAATCAAATCAAAATGGGAAAAAAAATGAGAAACAAAATAAAATGCAAGCAAACAACAACAAAAAGAATGAAAATGCTATGTTGTGTTAGTAATGTTTTGCCTTTTGTTGACCTATCCCACACTCTAATTTATCTATCCTCTCCCTTCTCTTATTGTTTTTTTTTTTTGTCCACCCTATACACTATGTTATTTATTATCACCTCTACCTCTTTTGCTCATCTTTTTAGCTAGTGTTTCTTTCTCCTCCTACTTCTCTATGGGATTAGATAAATTTCTATATTCAACTGAATGATTAAGTCACTCCCTCTTAGAACAAAAACTGATGAAATCAAGCTTCAGACAATGCTCATCTCTTTCCTTTAATTCCCTAAATTGTAATAGGTTTTTTTGTCCTATTATTTCTTCCCTTTCTTCTTTTTCAAGTACAGTCCATTTACCAACCTTTAATGCCATCTTTTTTAATGTCATCACATCAGTATCCATTCACAACCACACCCTCAACCCATGTAGTGACTCCTTCAATTTTATTTTCCCCTTGTTTAACTTTCTATGCTTGTTTTCTGTTCTGAGTTTATAGATTAAATTTTCTGTTTAGTTCTGCTTTTTTCAATAGAAATGATTGAAAGTCTTTTACTTCAGTAAAGCTCTATTGCCTCTTCAACAGAAGATGCTGAGTTTCACTGGATAGTTAATTCTTGATTATAATCCCTGGTCCTTTGCCTTCAGGGATATGGTATTCCAGGCTCTCTGATCCATTATTCTAGAAACTGCCAGATCCTGGATAATCTTGACTGTTACTCCTTGACATTTAAATCACTTTGGTCAGGCAGCTTGCAGTATTTTTTTTCCTGGAGGTTGTAGTTCTGGAGTTTCACCACAATGTTCCTTGAGGTTTTTGTTGTGGGATGTCTTTTATAAGATGATTGATGGATACTTTTAATGACTATTTCCCTCTCTGTTTCTAGAATATCGGTGCAGTTTTCCTTAAAGGTTTCTTGAAGAATGCTATAGAGGCTTTTTATTTGGTCATGGCCTTTAGGTAGGCCAATAATTTTTAAATTGTCTTTTCTGAATCTATTTTTGAGGTTGGCTTTTTCCAAAGAAATATTTCACATTTTCTTCAATTTTTTTTCATTCTTTCTGGTTTGTTTGACTGATTGTTGCTGTCCCTCAGAGTCATTAACTTCCATCTGTCCTGTTTTTGTTTTTGCTTTTGTTTTTCTTTTTTTTTTTCTGTTTTTGTTTTTAATGTGATTTTCTTCAGTTAGCTTTTGTTTCTCTTTTTCTCTTTTACTCATTTTAATTTTTAAGGAATTGTTTTCTTCAGACAATTATTTTCTTTTCATTTCCAAGCTACTGACTCTCTAATTCACACCTCTAATTTCCTTTCTCATTTTTTTCTTCTACCCCTCTTATTTACTTTTTAAAGTATTTTATGAGTACTTCCAAGAAGAGTCTTTGGACCTGAGACCAATTCATATCACTTTGAGATTTGTTCTGTCCTTATCTGAGTTTGTGTTCTTGTCTGCATCATATTAGCTTTCGATGATTGAGTTTCTTTTCTGTTTCTTGCTCATTTTCTTTCCTTTTCTTTTGGCATTTCTTCTTCTTACTCTTTTTTTTTTTTAGCTTCTAAAGTTGATTTCTGCTCCTGGGGTAAAGGGTGCTGTTCCAAACTTCTTGTGTAGCTCTGAGCCTTGACTTTGAGCTCTGAAGTCCCTTATGTTTGCAGAGGGTTGTTTTGCCTGCTTTTTTTCAGGAAACAGCATACTTTTCCAGAGTTTGTCTTCTAAGTTGGGACTGGATAATGCCCCACTGATTTGCTTCTCTATTCAGTCAGGCCTGAGGGTCTCAGTATATTTGAATCTATCTGAGCTGGGTTGAACAGCCTTTTCTCACCCCTCTAAGACTTACCTCTTAAAGGTTTTCCAGTCTACCTTGAGTGGGAGAGTGGTCCATTTCATCACACCCTGTTCAAAGGCTTGGTTTCATGTGGTTTTTGAGGGAACCTGAGAGAGCTTGAGAAGTTTCCTGGCTTTACTCTGTGATATTAGCTCCATCCCCAGAAGTCCAGTTTTATGTATCACGCAAAATATAGCCCAATTTATTTTCACAACATTTTTGAGCAGAGAGGGGGTACAGGGTTTATTACCTCAAATATTTGCCAAAAATGGGTATGGAATAGATTATGATGAAAACAGAAACTTGTTGTGCAATTGAAGTTCATTTTTCTTCCTTTATTTCATTTTATATATATTAATAAATAACTCACTTACAGAATTCAAACAACCCTAAAGACTAACCAATGAGTTCAGGAGAGAAACTAGCTCTAATTACAGATATGAGATATATAGACCAAAATACAAGATAATAACTAAACTCATGATATTTGATGATACTATCAAATAAGAGACAATAAAAAAGAAAGAAAATAGGACCCAAGGCAAAGATTTATTTTATCTTATATAAAACAAATCAATGAAAAAAAAATGTCCAAATGAGTTTCATCAAAGTTCTGAATTATTTTTGTGAAATTAATTGTATTGAGCTGTTATTAGATCCATTTTAGAGACTGAATACAAAAATGGGGACAAAAGATAATTTGATTAAAGTAATTACTTATACATTCAATAAATTCATAAAAATCTAGTTTTTAAAAAGATAATTCATTCCAAATTATACCATGCATCAATTTTCTTCTAATGAAAAATGTAATCCTTTTAAAATTTAAAACAAGTAGGTAATTTGAAAGTAATTAGAATTCTCCAAAGGATAATCAAACTATGTTTTTGTACTGTTTGATCTAGTAATACCACTACAAGATCTATATCCCAAAGATATCATAAAAAAGAAATTTAAAAAGGACCTTTATGGGTTCTGATAAAGACCTCATTTCCAAAATATATAGAAAATTGACTCTAATTTATATGAAATCAAGCCATTCTCCAATTGATAAATGGTCAAAGGATATGAACAGACAATTCTCAGATGAAGAAATTGAAACTATTTCTAGCCATATGAAAAGATGCTCCAAATCATTATTAATCAGAGAAATGCAAATTAAGACAACTTTGAGATACCATTACACACCTGTCAAATTGGCTAGAATGACAGGGAAAGATAATGTGGAATGTTGGAGGGGATGTGGGAAAACAGGGACATTGATACATTGTTGGTGGAATTGTGAACACATCCAGCCATTCTGGAGAGCAATTTGGAAGTATGCTCAAAAAGTTATCAAACTGTGCATACCCTTTGATCCAGCAGTGTTTCTACTGGGCTTACCCCAAAGAGATACTAAAAAAGGGACCTATATGTGCCTGTTTGTGGCAGCCATGTTTGTAGTGGCTAGAAGCTGGAAAATGAATGGATGCCCATCAATTGGAGAATGGTTGAGTAAGTTGTGGTTATATGAATGCTATGGAATGTTATTGTTCTGTAAGAAATGACCAGCAGGATGAATACAGAGAGGACTGGCGAGACTTACATGAACTGATGCTAAGTGAAATGAGCAGAACCAGGAAATCACTATATACTTCAATAATGATACTGTATGAGGATGTATTCTGATAGAAGTGGATTTCTTCGACAAAGAGAGCTAATTCAGTTTCAATTGATCAAGGATGGACAGAAGCAGCTACTTCCAAAGAAAGAACACTGGGAAATGCATGTAAACTGTTTGTATTTTTGTTTTTCTTCCCAGGTTATTTTTATCTTCTGAATCCAATTCTTCCTGTGCAACAAGAGAATTGTTCAGTTCAGCACACATAGATTGTATCTAGGATACACTGTGACATATTTAACTTGTATAGGACCGCTTGCCATCTGGGGGAAGGGGTGAAGGGAGGGAGGGGAAAAGTCGGAACAGAAGTGAATGCAAGGAATAATATTGTAAAAAAAAATTACCCAGACATGGGCTCTGTCAATTAAAAAGTTAAAATAAAAAAATAAATAAAAATAAAAAAGGACCTTTATGCCCAAAAATATTTATATGCTCTTTGTGTCATGGGAAAGACTCAGAAATGGAGGGAATGCCCATCAACTGGGGAATGTAATGAAATACTATTGTGGTATAAGAAATCATGAATAGGCAGATTTCAGGAAAAAAGGAAACAAAGAAATTTTACTTGGAAAAACTTAGATGAACTAATGCATGAGAAGAACCAGGAAAACATTGTGCACAATTATAGCAACATTGTGCAATGATCAACTATGACACACAGCTTTTCTCAGCACCACAATGAGATAAAAAAATTCCAAAAAAACTCATGATGAAAAATATTGTCCACATCCAGAGAAGGAACTATGGAACCTTAATGTAGATAGATGCATACTATTCTCAGTTTCTTGTGGTTTTCCTCATTTGCTCTGTTTCATTTTTCACAGAATGGTTAATTTGGAAATATGTTTTAACATGATTGCATATGTATAACTTGTATCAAATTGCTTGCATTCTTGGGAATATAGAGATTGAGTAAGGAAGACAGAAAAAAATAGAATCTTAACATCTTACAAAAATGAATATAGAAAAGCAGCATTACAAGTAATTGGAGGGAAAATTCTATTTTTTAAAAGAAGTAGTTATAATTGTATTAGACATAGAGATAAGATTATTTGAAATGTATCCTTAAATATTTCTGTAATTCATTTTGGACACAGTGACAATGGAGGAATTTGCAGCTTTATTGCTACCTAACAAATAATTTTATTAACTTGTCCTTAACAAATAGGTCCTTGAAAATTAAGTCATATGATACAATAATTGCAAAATTCAAAACCACATTCCTTTTAATTACTTTATTTAGTGACCAACATGTTTGTATGACAAAATATTTTTTAGTATCTTTTGCTCTGAGAAATTTTGACCAATAAAGTCTATTTGTGAAAAGAAATTTACTCATGGACATAATGAATTTAATCTTTCATCTGTTTCCTTACAAGGATGAAGATAATATAGTATTTAATATAAATAATACACATATATATTTGACAAAATTGTTTTGCAAAAGTATTATTAAAAAATAAGGAAAGCCCTTCATTATAAAAAAATTTACAATTAAATCAAAATGCATGAAGTATATCTATACAAAAACACATAATATGTAAATACACATGTGTGCCTTTATATATGTGTATATGTATGCATGTTTGTCTGTATATGTGTATGTGACAGGAAAAAAAAACAAACAAACAAACAAACCACTGAGTCTTTATAGAATTGTAAAATGATAAAAATAGATTCCTGGAGAGTTAATTTTACTATCCATTTGGTAAATGTTGATTTGACAAGACTTAGAAACTATTGAAGTCTTTTTTTGTTTGTTTGTTTATTTGTTTTTCCTACAGGCTTAAAGTCATTCTCTTGTCTGGGCAGCATAAAAATCAACCAGCGAACATAACAGACAAAATTGTTTAGAGCATTCAGAGAAATGGTATTTGGTTTAACCTTAGCAATGTCAAATGAGTTGATAGCTTATTTGCCTGTCAATTATGGGCTCTGTCAATTTAAAAAGTTAAAATAATAATTAAAAAAAGGACCTTTATGCACAAAAATATTTATATGCTCTTTGTGTCATTTAGAGTTTATAAAACAATCGCTAAACAATGGAATCTGTCTACTTAATTTGTTTCATAAAATTCTACTTAAAGGATAATTTCAGAGAAGAAGCCCAAACTCTTTGAACCCAAATGTTCATTTCCTTGTCCTTGCATTCCTTTTCTTTCCTATTTCTGTTTTTGAGTTATTTGCCATTTCACAGTGGCTCCCAAAGTAGATAAAACATGCTTCCATCTCTAGAGAGGATTTTCTTTTCAATAGCAGTGGATTTGAGAACTATTCCACTCCCAAAGCTGGAGTTATAAAGGCTGATCACAAATAGTATGCAATATGCTGAGCATTCTTAGGTTTTCATAGAGTGCAACAGTGAGTAGATACTTAATAAATGTTTATTGCTTACTGGTAGATTAGTTATTGACTATTTATTGTTCTTTCCAGGGGAAATACCCTATCAGTGGTCCTTTTATGATAAATCCTAAAGCTCAGGGCTAAATTAACATCTGATGGACACGTCCAACTTGGGAAGGAACTATTGTGTCACAGCAAAGACTCTAAATCTGATTAGTGATTCATTGTTTGCTTACAAATACATAGAATTGATACTTTAAAAATCTACCTTGCTTAGATAGAGAAATTTGGGATATTAACAATATCCAAAAAAACAAAACAAAACAAAAATAGTCAAAAAAAAAAAAAAAAGATTATGTTGCTTGCACATATATGTAACTAAAGTAGGAATGCTGACCCTTCATAATTTACCTGATATTTTCCCATTTATTTAATTTGTATGTGTTCTATAAATATCTTACTAGTTCAGTGGCTTTCATTCCAGCTTCTCATTAAGAAAGTAAATCTTTGTGAAATGAGTCTTGTGCAAATAGATTTATCTTCAGTGACTCAATGTAAATTTTCATGAATTTAACAATCCCAGGTGATATAGTTATCACTAAACTAAAATAGTCCACACTCCAAAGTCCCTAATTGTTCCTTAATTGGACATCTGAAAGCTATTTCAGTATCTTCATACTTTTTGACTTAACTGGATCATTTGATATTGTTAACTCATCTCTTCCCAAATATTCTCTGTGTTGGACAGTGAACTGAAATTAAAATCAGAGACTCTCAGAGTAAGAAAACAAAAGCTGTTTAATTATGATCCCATGAGAAAGGGCAACTGCCAACCAACAAGGTGTTAGTATAAGAGTACAAAGCACAAACTGTAAAACCCAAGATTAAGTAGACCCTGAACACAGAAGCCCCCATCCCATCCCTGGTTTTTTTCTTCCATTATTTGGGAGAATCCAGGCTTACATTCTAAATGAGGAAATCTATCCCAGAAACAAAGAATAAATTGCCTTTATAAGAAGTACTTAAATGGTAATTAAGAGTTGGAGGAAACAGGAGAAGAATGTTCATTCAAGACAATGAAACACCTGCAGCTTTTTTTTTTGCTATAGCTGAACTTGTTATTGCAAAGTCTCAAGTCACAATTAGGGCATAGATCAAAGCCACATCCTCATGATTACCTTATCCTATAAAATTCCTTCTTTTTATTAATCTTTGAAGACTTCTCACACCATTCTTGATATATTTCCTCAATCATCTTGTTCCTGGTCTCCAATCTCTCTTTCTCTACTGAGATCCATCCTTGTCTACGTGACTTCCTTCTCCAAGTTTTTTGATCTTTATCATCCTGACCAGTAATTGTAGAAGGCTGAAACTTTGGAGAAGTATACTTGAAACAAGGTGTTAACTCAGTGGAATTGATGGTTTTCTAGTTCACATATATACTTAGTACTTAGTATGGTGATGTAATGGTTCTCTAGCTCACACACAATCAGTATGCTGTAATGATATAATTATAATAGGGTATTTAAGGGCTGAGAAGGACTGGAAATAAAACATTTCTATCTTTAACCATCTTCCAGAGCTTGTCTGGACTAGCTCTCTGGAGGGCCTCAGGATCAGAGTCAGAATCAGTCAAAGTCCTTGGTCTTTAAGAGAAGAAGTGAAGGAGGCAGGCAAACTGCCACATGGCTCATTAAAGATAAATCCTAGACTCTGGAGTCTGGAGCCTGAAGTCTTCTCTCCTCAGCTTACTGTGCGCCAAGAGACTCTGATCTCTCTTCCTCTCCCTCCAATCTTTGCCTATGATTATCTCACCACCACACATTCAATAAGGGCCAATCTTGAGGAAAGCCAAAATATTACCATGTCATAGTTTTATAAGCATATAGTTATATAAAACTATTATCTCACATTGATTGGTTAATTAGCCTTAAGTGCTATGCTGTCGTAGATTCAAGTACACCTTTTCAGAGTTCTAGTCCTCTACACTCCTGGTGGCTCTCCTGCCTCCTGCACTCCTCCACTAAGATCAAGACTGGACCAGAATAAAGACTCTAGACTCTATTCTTTTTTTTTTTTAATAATTATAATTTTTTTTGACAGAACCCATGCCTGAATAATTTTTTACAACATTATCTCTTGTACTCATTTCTGTTCTGACTTTTTCCCTCCCTCCCTTTACCCCCTCCCCAGATAGCAAGCAGTACTATACATGTTAAATATATCACAGTATATCCTAGATACAATATATGTGTGCAGAACTGAACAGTTCTCTTGTTGCACAGGAAGAATTGGATTCAGAAGGTAAAAACAACCCGGGAAGAAAAACAAAAATGCAAACAATTTACATTCATTTCCCAGTGTTCTTTCTTTGGGTGTAGCTGCTTCTGTCCATCATTGATCAATTGAAACTGAATTAGATCTCTTTGTTGAAAAAATCCACTTCCATCAAAATAAATCCTCATACAGTATCGTTGTTGAAGTATATAATGATCTCCTGTTCTGCTCAATTCATTTAGCATCAGTTCATGTAAGTCTCTCCAAGCCTCTCTGTATTCATCCTGCTCGTCTAGACTCTATTCTTGACCACTCTCATAGTGTCTATTTTGCTAAGACTAAGGTCTGGCCATCCGAAGGACCTCCAGAAAGCTAACCCAACATTACAAATAATATCTGTATTACCTTTGTGATAAATGGTATTACAAAAGGGAACCAGACAAGAAGTAGTTTGACTATTTAAATTTATCAGGAGAAATCAAAGAACCTATTTCCACTGCGGTCCTTCAGATCTCTGCCTGAGAGCATACACATGATAAGATAAAGCATCCTTAGCTAATTGTATGCAATAACAATTCCACTTTATAGCCAGACTAAGGGATAATCAGGTGAGTTCTTATTCAAAAGAACACTGGGAAACTGAATCAGAAGAATCCCATCTTAGGTGGAGGCCAAGGTTGTCCTCCCAACTCTTGCCAAGATATTAACCTCCACCTGTCACAATTCAGGATCACATTCCTCTGAGTAGCTTGTAGCATATTCCTTTTAAATGGTGGATTGATGCTTGATGATCCATTAGATAATTATATGTGAATTCAAAACTCCAAATGATATCAGCTATAATCCCAAGAGACTTTATCTCAAATAGCAAATCAAAGCTTCAGATGAATTTAGATTTCAAGGATCACATATCCTAAATAAGCATTGAATATAATCTTACATTGATAACCATGAGAGATTCAGCCTAGAAAGTTCACAGCTTATCTTCATATCTAAATAAATGGGTTTTAAATTCAATATTACACAAATCATTTTGCTTTAAGATGCTCAATAACCAATCTATGTCAAAGCATGTTCAGGAATTAACCATGTTCAAAGGGACAAAGATATAGATCTCTGTTCTCAGTAACTCGTTAAATAACATGAACAACTTTAAAATGACTCAATACAATCAATTAAAATTCACATAGAATATAGAATTTCCTAGTATCACATTAAAAAACCCTATCACAATTCATCCTAAAAAATAATTTCCTCCAATTAAGGACTTCCTATAAACTTTTCTAGAAATATAAATAACAAGTACAACACCAATATTTTTAAAATTTCTCTAAGCACAAACATTCCCATCTTTCACCAAAACATTCCTATTTGCAAAGTCAATTTTAGAGGTTATAAATTATCCTTAACAGTCTATTCTTTAGGTTCTTCCATAGTCCTTTAAACTGATATTCTCAGCCATTCACTACAGTCTCATCTATTTTAACATCTGGTAAGGTCCTTCCCACTCTGCTTCTTCTAGGACTTACTAAGCATCTATTCTCTTGGAACTGCAAACTCCAAAGGTATTGTCTATGTCAGCAGTCATTGCTTCCTAAGGGCTAAAAGGGATGAATCCAATGCCTTATATAATTCCTTCCTTAAAAACATATCCTTTATTTTAATAGAAGATCTTTTCCTTTTTCATCCAAAATGAAATAAATCAATCTCATATGGGGAAAGTCCCAGATCACTTCTGGGAACTATCTTAATTCTTTAACAAAGCAATAGGCAAACATTTGGTCCAAGACAATTTAGTCTCTAACATTAATTTAATAATTTCTTAAGAATATGATTCATTGTTTCCATTTTCCCTGGCAAGGGCAGATGCCCAGGTGTATGGAATTGCTACTCCATTTGGAATCCCTCCACATTATTTCTTATAAAATCTTAGAAGTAAAATATGTTCCTTTATCAGACTCAATAGCTTCTAACAATCCACACTTAAGTACAATTTATTCCAATGTTATCCCACTAACCCCTCTTAAAGTAGCAGAGCCCAGGTGAAAGCTTCTACTCATCTATTATATCTCTGTTTTCCCCACTGGTAATATTTCACTAAAACCTAGCCTAAATATTTTGGAGTCAAGCTCCCTCCTTTTAGAGGGATGCCTCCTCAATATCTTTTTATTTATTTATAGACTATTATACACCTTTCAGATACAATTTGTTCTGCAATTACACATATCCCTATATGCCAAATTTTCTTACTTCTTTATTAAAGGGAGAAAGCAAGACAATCCTTAAGATTCAGAAAATAGGTAATATCTAAATAATTTTGAACCAAATTTCACAAAATTTATACCACATATCCAGCTGGGTTGACAAAATGTTAAAACACAGCTCATACAATTTTAGAAATTATTTGGCACAATTTAGAAAGCAACATAGTAGCTTAAATATATCTCATTTAATTAGAAAATGATCTCTTTAGGTAAGTTACCAGAGAAGCAAAATTTTAAACTTAAAGTCAAATCAAATACAGATTTAAATTTCTAGTAAAAATATTTCAATATAATGCACATATATTTCTAAATCTTATGCAAGTTCACAATTTTAGCACACATTAGTTAATAGTAATTATTTCATACAATTTCAGAATCAGAATTCCTATTTAAATACACACAGATTCCAAATTTAAGATAACAAAAAACTGCTCTTTCAAATTCATCTACAGGACTTCAAGAAATTGACAGATTTTAGGACCCTGAATAGAAGGTCAGAAACATGTGAATCCATATATCCAATTGCATGTCTGTGGCCCAGTGACTAGCCCATCCTCTATGCCAGAAATGCTGGTGGGGGAAAAGGCATGTTGATGTTAGACCACCACGCAAAGCCAAACAGAGAGGGGAACACTAGTTCAGCCAGTATAGATTCCACAAACCTGAAAAGCTTAGAAAATCCCAGAGGGCAGTTTTTTTGTAAGCCTCATGTTCTGCCTTGATTTTCAGAAGACTACTTAAAAATATAACAAAATAACTCAAATTAGCTGATAGAGACACAGTGCCAAGCAACTCAATGATTAGTCTCAAAAACCCCGGAATCTGTTACAATGTTTTAACAGTTTTATAAATTTACCTATTTCTGCAGACCCAAATTGGCCAGTTCTAGATTCATAGAAAGGTTAGTTTTTTTTTTTTTCTTTTTCTTGACACTTAAAAACTTTCCCCATCTCAGAACTAGTCTTTCCTCTCTGTAGCTAAAATCTATTTGCATAAATCCAATTATGTACAAAACAAGTTCTTTTAAATCTCAAATAGCAAGATTTTTCCCCCTGTAATGCCACTAAATAAGAGAAACACTGAAGATAAAACACAGGCTCTCACACACACACATAACCAACTGCTTTTCTAAATCAATCTAATTTTAATTCTGGGCCCTACCTGAGAGTAAAGGGGAGGAAGGGGAGCTTGGTATTGAAGATTCCTTTGAATTTATTGAAGGTTCTGGATGGACAGTTCCTCCTGCAAGCAGAGCACCTAAGTATTTAATACCTATGTATTTTGCTACTTGATCCAAATTCTTTCTAAAAAGCTATCTTGCAGAAAGAGACCTGTATGTGCAAAAATATTTGTGGCAGCCCTTTTTTCATAGTGGATAGAACCTGAAGATTGAACGGATGCCCATCAATTGGAGAATGGCTGAATAAATTATGGTATATGAATATTATTTAATATTACTGTTCTGTAAAAAATGAACAGCAGGATGAATACAGAGAGGCTTGGAGAGACTTACATGAACTGATGCTAAGTGAAATGAGCAGAACCAGGAGATCATTATACACTTCAACAACAATACTATATGAGGATCAATTCTGATGAAAGTGGTTATCTTCAGCAATGAGAGTATCCACTTCAGTTCCAATTGATCAGTGATAAACAGAACCAGCTATACCCAGTGAAAGAACACTGGGAAATGAGTGTGGACTGCTTGCATTTTTATTTTTCTTCCCTGGTAATTTTTACCTTTCTAAATCCAATTTTTCTTGTGCAACAAAGAGAACTGTATAAATTTATACACATATATTGTATTTAAGGTATACTTTAACATGTTTAAAATGTATGAGATTGCCTGCCATCTAGGGGATGAGGTGGAGGAAAGGAAGGGAAAATTTGGAACAGAAGTGATTACAAAGGTCAATGTTGAAAAATTACCCATGCATATATTTTGTCAATAAAAAGCTATTAAAAAAAAAAAAAAGCTATCTTCCTAGGACACTAGATAGGAGAACCAACTAGATTGTTCCTTTTCCAAGGTGCCCAATTTTTCATCCTCTTTAATGGAGGACTCAGCTACCAAAGAAAAATAAGAGAATCCTTACAGACTTTAACTGCTTAGGATTTTCCCAATATCAAAGAAAAATAGTTGTCTTTAACGGACATTAACTACCTAAATTCTCCCAATCCTAATCCCAGTCATCTAGGCAGCTCAACAGTTCTTGGGCAGAGGGAGACTTTATCCTTTATAGTCTCTTCCTGCCACAGTTTCTCAGTTGCTTGTCCTGCCTGGGTTGTGCACAATTTACCTGACTGATCTCAAACTTTTCTCACTTGGCTTATCTCTTGGGTCAAATTAATCCCCTATCTCTGCTAGATTATTTCTGGTTATGCTTTTTCTTCGAGTGTCTCTCTTTAGGAGTTTTCTTAGTCAGAGCAGGAGTTCCTGTGAATCTAAAGACCACAAGAAAACTTTCTTGAGGGCTCCTACTCAAGGATTCAGTATAAGAAAGACCTCTCATGAACAGGAAATATCCCAGAAGAAGCCCTCAGATTATGTGGAACAGTGACCCCAAATAGAAATCAGAGAGTCTCAGAGTAAGAAAAGCCAAAAAAGAGTTTATTATGATTTCAAGAGCAAGTTGAACTCCCAAAAGACTGCAAAACACAAGAATAAATATACCCTGAATGCAAAAGCCTTGTTCCTGGCCTTTTCTCCCATTCTTTGGGAGAATCTGGGGTTATGTTCTAAACATGGAAATCTATCCCAGAAACAAGAAAAATTGCCTTTAAAAGAAGCATTTAAATGCTAATTAAGAATTGGGGAAAAACAACAGGGGAATGTTCATTCAAGACAATCAAATTGTGGCAGCTTTTTTTTTTTTTTTTTTTTTTTTTTTTTTGTTATAGCTCAACTTGTTATTGAAAAGTCTCTAGTTACAATTAGGGCATAGGTTGAAGACATATCCTTATGAGAGATCTTCAGTTTATCCAAACATTCTCTTTTCTTAGTGCTTCATGCCACTGTTTTCTCTTATCCTATTTCTCTTATTACTTTCCCCCAGTGTCTCCTTTCTCATCCTGGACCTCATCTCCTCCTAATTGTGATTATGTCCTAAGGATTTGAAGTTGAGCCTTTTCTTTTCCTTTTTAAAAATCTTATTTTAGATTTTATTTCCCCTAATTACATGCAAAAAAAGTTAACATTCTTTTTTTTTCAAATTTTGATTCCCAAATATTCTCCCTCCCTTGCTGTCTCTCTCCAATTAAAAAGGCAAGCAATTTGACATAGGTTATACATGGATAGTCATGCAAAACACATTTTTATGTAAGTCTTTCTGTGAAAGAAACAGAGACAACAAATTCCAAGAAAAAAAAATCTTTAATCTGCCTTTTATCTCTGCTGATTCTTTCTCTGGAGATGGACACCACTTTCTTTATAAATCCTACTGAATTGTATTGCATTGTTATACAGATGAGAATAGTTGTTATTCACAGTAGGCCATCATATAGTATTATGTACAATATATTCCTAGTTCTGCTCATGTCACTTCACATCAATTCATGTAAATTTATTCAGGTTTTTTTCTGAAAGCATCCTGCTCATTATTTCTTAAAACACAATAGCATTTTATCACAATCATATACCTAGAATTTGTTCAGAAGTTCCCCAATTGATGGACATCAACCAGGACCTTCCCTCAATTTCCATTTTTTTGCCACCACTAAACGAGCTGCTATAATTATTTTTGTACACATAGATTTCTTTCTTTTCTTTTTTTTTTTTTTAATTTCTTTAGGATGCAGACACTAGTCATGGTAATGCTTGATCAAAAGGTATTCATGGTTTTATTGCATATGGACATGGTTCCAAATTGCTCTACAGAAAGATTGAATCAGTATATGACTTTACAAATAGTACATTAATGTTTCAATTTTCTCACATCCCTCAAATATTTGTCATTTTTCTTTTCTGTTAAGTTAGTCAATCTGACAGGTATGAGGTGGTAGATGAAAGTTGCTTTACATTGCATTCCTCTCATAAATAATGATTTAGAACGTTTTTCCATGTGATTATAGAGAGCTTTGATTACTTTATTTAATCTTAATAAATCCCTTATGATCTCTTTTTCCTATTTACCTGTTAATGCTTCTTCTACATCTTCTATTTAAAAGTCAAATTTTCTATTTAACTCTGATCTTTTCATTAGGGATACTTGAAAGTCCCCTATTTCATTGAATATCATTTTTTTTTCCTTTCAAATATTATACTTAGTTTTACTGGGTATTTTATTTGGATGTAATTTTAGCTCTTTTCCCCTCCTGACAATCATATCCAAGCCCTCTGATTCTTTATTGTAGAGGCTGCTAAGTTTTGTATTATACTGATTGTGGTTCTATAATATTTGAAGTGTTTCTTTTTGACTGCTTGCAGTATTTTCTCCTTAATCTAGGAGGTCTGGAATTTCACTATAAGATAGCTTGGAGTTTTAATTTTAATTCCTCTTTCAGGAGGTAATTGATGGATTCTTTCTATTTCTAGCTGGTCCTCTGATTCTAGAATATTAGGACAGTTTTCCTGTATGTTTTCTTGAAAGCTGGTGTGTAGGCTCTTTTTTTAAAAAAAACCATGACTTCCAGGTAGTTCAATAATTCTGAAATTATCTCTTTTAGATCTATTTTTCTAGTCAATTGTTTTTCCAATGAGTTATTTCACATTTTTTTCTTTTTTTTTCCTCTGGATTTTTTTAATCACTTTTGATGTCTCACAAATTCATTACCTTCCATTTGCTCAATTTTAACTTTTAAGACATTACTTTCTTCAGTGAACTTTTGTACTTTTCATTTGACCAATTTTTCAATGAATTTTTGAATATATTTTTTTTCTATTTGGCCAATTCTGCTTTTCAAAGCATTCTTCTCTTCACTGGATTTTTATCCTTCTTTGACCATTTGGCGTATTCTGTTTTTTAAGTTGCTATTTTCTTCAATATTTTTTGTGTCTCCTTAACTAAGCTGTTGACTTTTTTCATGATTTTCTTGTATCACTTTCATTTCTATTCCCAATTTTTCCTCTACCTCTCTTACTTGATTTTTTTTAAAGCATTTTTCAGCTTTTCTATGACCTAAGACTAATTCATATTGTTTTTCTTTCAATTTTTGGATTTAGGGATTTTGATTTTGTTGTCTGCTTCTGAGTGTTTTGATTTTCCTTGTCACAGTAACTTTTTGCAGTGAAAACTTTCTCTTCTTCTTTTATCATTTTCCACCTATTTTTTAACCCTTGCTAAAGTGAAGTTCTGCTTCTCAAGTAGAGGAGACACCGTCCCAAACATCAATATTTTTGTGTTGCTATTTTCAGTTTTGGGATCTCAAGATGGTATGATCTATAGAGAGATGTTTACTAATCCCTTGTACTGTGCATGGTTTGCAATCACAAGTGGGTTTTTTAATACTGTAACAGCAACCAATTTCTTTGTTCCCTTGTGACTATAGTCTCTGCTTTGCTAATGATCTTTCTCACACTAGGACTAGAATCCAGAATTATGGTCCCAGGTAATACAAAAAGGTCCTGTCCCTCATGCCAGCAAAGAAACCCCTATAAATCTCCTTTTGACCCATTGTTTGCTCCCTTTACTGTCTGTGGACTGAGAGCTCTAGAAATGACCACAGTTGCTACTAATTCAGTAACCAGGAGGAAACTCTTGTTTTACTGGGGCCATGCTGTAGTAGTGAGGCCTATGCTGAACTGCATTCCACTCTCATCCTGTTGCAACAAGCCTTTCCTGTCCACCTTCTAAGTTTTCTTTGGTCAGAAAATTGTTCCCCTCCATCTTTTTGTGGTTTCTACTATTCAAAAATTCATTTGGAATTTGGAGGAATCTGAAGGAGAGCTCAGGTAATTCCCTGCTTTCACTTTGTCATCTTGGTTCTTCCTGCTAAGATTGTTTCTCTTCATTCTTTAATTTTTTTTTTAATTTAATGACTTGTCTGGTCCCAAGAATTTAACTATCTTCTCTAAGTTGATACAAACCATTATATTTCATTTCTCCTTGACCACTAGACCTACATCACCAATTACTGGATATTTTGAATAGATTTCCCATAGAAATCTCATACTTAACATGTTTGAATTAGAACTACTTCACCCTCTTTCCCAAACACACACAGTCTTCCTCCCTTTTAATTCCTTAATTACACTTCACACAATATATCTATTTATCTGCCACATTGTTTTCCTAACTCTCTTACATATGTTGCCTTCTATGTCTGGAAACTAAATTCCCTATAACTTAATCCTCTTGATCTATGTGGATGTCTCTTTTTAAAAGAAAATGTTGAATGAAAGATATTCTATCATTTCATTCTACTCTCCCCAAAAAGCTAAAAAATTATTTTTAAATATGCTACATATTGAATCAAAATCTACCTTCTTGTAACTAACTTTGATAAGCATACATCTATTTCTTTATGCACATCAGAAAAAGAATGTTACACATTATAAAACCCAATAGAATTCTGGAAGCAAAGGAAATGATATTAAGAGTAGTTAAAAGCTCTAACTTTGTTCTCTAGAGCATTCCTAGGAAATGCTCTTTTTAAAACTTGTAGTTCTGAGTATATTGACTAAGAGTAAATCATTGTAGGATACTGTTCCCTAAGGAACCATAATCCTTGGTTTCTTGTGATTCTACTCTTTATCCACTCTACCATGAAAACTGTATAGAATTGTGAAATCATAGAATTACAGAACCATGGAGTTGGAAAAGAGCCCAGAAATTACTTTTTTTTAAATCATGCTTAATCAAAAATCTATTCTACATACTCCCCAAATATTCATATCAAGCCGTTACTCGAAATATCCAGTGTTGGGAAACTAATTCATCCTGAGTTCCCTATGGGACAGCCTCAAACATGATAGTTTTTCTTCTGACATTGGACCTAAGCTTGTGTCACAAGTACCAAAAATTGTTAAAATTTCAGAGTTAGAAGGAATCTTAGAGGAATTATGCACTAATATATATTCAAAGCATAAACCCATATCTTTGCAAAGCATATTTCATTAGAATATGAACATAGGGAATCTTATTTTTTTAAGGTGAATATTTGTTAAATACTTAATCATAAATGATATTTCTATTACAATAAACTACAATTTAATCTTATTTTTAATCAAAATTAATTTATTTAAAAAATACAAACTGTAATCTCTATTCCCTAAGACTGCATGCAATCTGATATGTTGTAAATATGCAATCATGTCAAACATATTTCTATATTAGTTATGTTATGAAAGAAAAAAAAAGACAAAAAAAAGCCATAAAAAAGTTAAAATAGTTCTTCATTCAGACTTAGTTGGATATGGCTAATATAAATTAGTAGGGAACCTATATGATTTTCTCCATCTTTGGATCTTGGAAGGTATCCTTTAAAAGAAGCTGTAAGATCATTTATCTAACATATTGCAATCTATTTTTAATGGATTGGTTGCACAAGATTACTTTTGAGGTCAATTCTGTAATTTTGAACCAGGCCAGTGTCATATATATACATGAATATTTGAGGAAGAATAGAGCACTATCTAGGGAAAATGTCATAAAAATTTCATAGAGGAAGTGACACTTGATCTGAGACTTAAAGGAATTTTCAGTCACTTTGTTACCCCATTTCTTTGTTATCCCATTAGGCATTTTTTTTTTTTTTGGTAAGGGTACTGGAGTCATTTGGCATTTCCTTCTTTAGCTCACTTTGCAGATGAAGAAACTAAGGTAAACAGTGATAAGTGATGTGGCAAGGTTCACACTCAACAGTAGTCCACACATATGAATAAAAGAAACAATTGAAAATGGATAGCTTTATGAGGGATAAGAAAGAGAGATGAAAATTCAAATTATTGCTTTGTGCAGTCATTCCACTTTTATTGTTATGTAATTCAAATTTACTCATTAAAAACATATGACTCCATATAGAAGAAAGAAGTTTCCTTGTTTAAAGGTTTTTTTTGTGGATAGCTCAGCAATCACTAATAAGTGTCTGAGACTGTATTTTAAGCTAAGGCTTTAACTACTGTGCCATGTAGCTGCCCTCCTTGAGGGAATAAAAGAATAATAAATGGCAATGTAGGGATGGTATATAGAGTTAATGAAAAACCTAGTTGTGCAGTTTGCTCATAACATTTATTGTGAAGAAAATTAATATTAGATAAGGTTGAAAGTAGCTCAAATGTAAGGCTAACTACTTTGATTTTTTTTTCCAAAAAGATTGCATGCCACTCGATGTCTTTTTAACTTGTACTTGATGTACAAGTGTAACACGGTTACACTTGTACATTTTTAAAGGTTTTGATGGCAGCTCTGTGAAACTGGGAATGATATAGGAGAAACATAAGAAGAAAGCTAATAAGGAAGCATAAACAGTAGTCCAGGCAAATGAATAAAAGAAAAAATTGAAAATGGTAGCTTTGTGAGGGATAAGAAAGAGATATGAAATTTCAAATTATTGCTTTGTGCAGTTATTCCATTTTCATTTTTATTTAATTCATATTTACTCATTAAAAGAATGACTCCATATTGAAGAAAGAAGTTTCCTTGTTTAAAGGATTTCTGTGGATAGCTCAGCAATCACCAATTTATCTTAATTCTACTTTTACTGATAAGCCCTCCCTCTTCACCAGTCCTATGATGTTGATATTTATTAAATCCCTGAACAGGATAATTTGGGGTTTTACTACAAATATCAAAATAGAACAAAGGTAGGATAAGTAGTATTAAGACTATCTGGGGAAAATTTGAAACTTTAGGAATCTTGCACAAATGGAGTATGTACATATTGAAAGAATATTCAATGGAGCTATTTTAATAATGAATTTTAGTTCCAGAGTAGAGATGAGATTTATCTAATACATTTTTGGTAGAGAGATGCATAAATTTTGCGACCATAGCAGAAGGTTGTATATATTGTGAGATGCTTTCATTATGTCACTTGATTGCACTTAATATTTTAGAATTGTTACAAAAGTAGGCTCCTCTCTTTAGAAGTAGGGAAGAGAGAGTAAGTAATAAGGAAGAGAATACTTACATAAAAGTCTGTATTGAGATATGAGAGGCAACAGTGAAACTTGAAAAGGACTTTAAAAAGAACATTTTCAGAAGTCCTTTTCTCGTATCTCAGAGACTAAAAAATAATGGATTATGTTATCCATACATATCAATAGATAAATGTGTGGACATTTGGAATTAAAATAATGTCTTACTACTAGAGACTAAGACCTTCTCAATTTTGCCCCATGGAATCCTTCACTATTTTTGAAATTCAACATAAGTAATATCTTCTATACAAAGCTTTTCACAATTCCATCTTATATGTACCTATTTATGTATATGTGAGTTAAGTGCTATGTTAAGTGGAGAGTTGTAATTAGAAACCTGCTTCAAACACTTCTCAGATGGGAGACCATGGACAAACCATTTAACTGCTCTTAGTCTTATTATCATTATTATTTCTTCTTCTCTTGCTCTTGTTCCTCCTCCTCCTCTTCCTCTTTTTCCTTTTCCTCCTCCTCCTCCTCCTCTTCCTTTTCTTTTTTAGAAAAAAAGAGGATAATAATAGGACCTATTTCATACTTATTCTGAAAGACAAATGAGAGATGTAAAATGTTTTACCTATGTCAAAATTCCACATAAATTGCTATTATGTTATTGTGTTTGATATTATTCTCATGTCTAATAATATAATTTAAGAACTTTAAGAGGAAGAATTATTTCAATCATTTTCAGTTTGTTTTCCCAGCCCAGTCATAATACATAAGAGTTTAATAAATGCTTGATTTGTTGAACAACAATGTTAAATTGGAAGGACCATTGTTTTCAATCAATCAACAAAAATTTTATTAATATACACTTTTGAAACTTACCATGATATTATTGAAATTTGTTCCACATAGGGTGACAATTTAGAGAAACAAATGTAGAGGAGTCTCTAAACAAAGCCTTCAGAAGTACGGTAACTGTCTGTGTACTTTTCTGCACTTAGGTCTCGTGGAAGTTGGCCTTTTTGGTGATAGTAGCCTGACTTATTAATTAATGTTAGGATTCTTTCTTTTCTGCAAATAATGATGGCATCAATTTTGCACAGAGAAACTGTGATCATTTGCTTTTGTCATTTACAAAGGGCACTGCTGAATGTGAGGGGAATCAGCATGAGACTCTTTGTCAAAGACAACTATGGTTTAATATCAAAGGGAAAGTAGGAGGTTCATTGAAATGAGAGGGAAGACTTTAAAATCTCCTTGGGGAAGGCCCTGTAAAGTTCAAATATTTCCCATCTGATCCTTTCCTTTCCACTTATTTCCCCATTTATCTCCATTCCCCACAGAAAAATACAGGTTTTCTCCATCTGCTGCCCAAATGCTTTGCTTCTTCTGTATTAAATCACTCCAGCCACTATGCACTATTAGTGTTGTGCCTTTCAGACCTTCCAGAAACACAAATGTAGGCTCCTAAACTCTCATATTGTTTTCTCACAGCTTCCTCACTCTTCCAATATTTTCGAAGAAGATGCATCAAATACAAGATATTACAGTATGGCCTAAACTACATTAAAATAAAATAGGGAAGTATTTAATAAATTATATTAAAAGGTAACATTACATATTTATAAGTCAATATGAGGCCCACAGGAATCCCTAGGTAAGATGTGCCCAGTTTCTGTTTGACATTTTTGAATTAGAAACATAAAATACAACTCTTTATTTGTCTATTTGTTTATTCTAGTCATTTTGAGGATTATAAACAAAGTCTGTAATCAAAAAAAAAGTTCTTATTTTGTTTGAATACATGTTCTTTGTTTAAGCTTTTAAAAAAAAACTACTATTGATCTGAAATTTTCGAAGACAATCAGTGACAATCTAAAGTTTTGTAAGTATACAGCCATAGAAATAGATAGCTAGATAGGAGATAGACTTTAATATTTAACATTAGGTTGTTATTATTGCTCCTAAGTAAGAAATCTTAATTATTTATAGGATAAAGCCCCAAATCCTTTGCAAGCCAACAACCTCAGCACCATTGTTACCTCCTACATGAGGTCTTTTCATATAACCTACATATGATAACTTATAAATTATTTATACAGTTTTATATATATATATATAATATGAAATTTATCTCAATTTTTGGGTATATGTGTTACAATTCTTGTAAACTGGGTTTTCATTCAAGATGGGAGAAATATGTATGCCTCTATGTATGTGACATAACTACATATGAGATGGGAAAAGAATGTAAAAAAGGGGAGAAATGGTTCCTGGTATAATTACAAAAGCACCTTTTTAAGAGAAAAATATTAGATTCCAGATATTATTTAGCATTGATTTTGGCAGGAAAGATAGAGATTTTGGAATTTACAGATATAAATATCAAGAACCTAAAAATATCCCCATTTCCAAGATCTTTCTTTTTACTTCCCTAGAATTTGTTCCAAAGAATATATCCCAAGTATCTCATTTGAATAATATATCGCCTACCAAAAAATCTTGACTAACTCTTCCCTTCAACAGTTTCCCATCAGTATTTTTTCCACCAATTTCAGCATTTTTTTTTTTTCTGTACAAGTAGCAGTTCATAAAACTCTAATTGGCTGGAACCTTGATTTACGTCTATATGCATATATAATGCCTCCCTTAATAAAATGTTAACACCTTCAAGCAAGTACTTGTTAAAGACCATGCCTAGGTAAAGGGGCAGGTCAATTCTCTGAGAGCCTCCACATCTATAAATCATAACATCTAAAGGGGTTGCAAAGTAGCCTTTACTGACACAGGTGTTACTTATAGACTGGGAATGAAATAAATTGGAGGCAGAAAGAAGAGGAGAGAGGTCAGACAATGCAATTGCCTCTCAGTGGAGAAGTCAGAGAACAGCAACTGCCTCTCGGTCTCATTGTATTATCATCATTCTTACACATGAAGACATCCATTCTATAGGTCTGAGTTAGACCTCCAGCAGCCAGTGGCAGGTGGCTCCCATATCACAATAAAATACTGATTAATTTTGACCTTTGTACACCCAACACTTATCAGAATGTTTTAAACACAGCACTTACTTGATGAATAAACATCAATTGCTCTTCATGTAGTTAGAGAATCCTCCACACTCTAGTCAAACATCATCTTTCTTTGATGTCTTTATCTTAGGATAAGCAAGGGGGGGACAGAGAGAGAGAGATTTTTTAAAAAGCTTTTTATTTTCAAAATAGATGATAGTTTTCAACATTCTCCCTTGCAAAATTTTGTGTTCCACTTTTTTTTCTCCCTCCCTTCCCCTCACCCTCTCCCTTGGATGAAAAGTAATCCAATATATGTTAAACATGTGCAATACATATTTCCACAATTATTTTCCTGCACAAGAAAATCAGCTCAAAAAGAAAAAAAAATGAGAAAGAAAAAAATGCAAGCAAACAACAATAAAAAAGTGAAAATGTTATGTTATGATTCATTCTCAGTCTCCACAGTCCTCTTTCTGGGTGCAAATGGCTCTCTCTATCATAAGATCATTGGAATCTGCCCAAATCACTTCACTGTTGAATTGATTCCATCGGAATTAATCATCACATAATCTTGGGGTTAGTTATGTAAAATTTTCTTGGTTCTATTTACTTTACTTGGCATCAGTTCATGTAACCCTCTTCAGGCTTTTCTGAGATCATCCTGCTGATCATTTCTTATAGAATAATAATATTCCATAACATTCATATGCCATAACTTATTCAGTCATTCCTCAACTGAAATTGACCCGTTTCCAGTTCCTTGCCACTACAAAAAGGACTGCTACAAACATTTTTGCACATATGGGTCCCTTTCCCTTTTTTAAGATCTCTTCGGGAAACAGATTCAGTAGATCCACTACTGGATCAAAGTGTATGTACAATTTGATAGCTTTTTGGGTATAGGTCCAAATTGCTTTCCAAAATGGTTGGATCAGTTCACAACTCCATTAACAAAGTATTAGTGACTTAGTTTTCCCACATCCCTTCCAACATTCATCATTATTTTTTTTTCCTGTCATTTTAGTTAATCTGAGGGATGTGTAGTGGGAGATACACATTTATATCTATATATGTATATACTATGTGTAATGCATTGTGAAGAAAAATTCACTGATATTTAAAATGATTCTATGCTAATGTCTTATAATAATGAAAGTGATTGACCTTGAGTTCTTTAAGGTTATAGAAACTTAAATTCTACTAGGTTATATCAAGCAGGAAGAATTTCAAGTTTGGGCCTGGTAATCAATTGAATATGTTCTGTTCAAGAAGGCAGCATTAGGAGCCTGTAGTCATGAATATATCAGTTTAATTATGGATATATTTTCTAAAACCAGTTGAATTACTTCATGAGAATAGATTGTTAAATTTTCTTTGAGAGAATTTACTTCTAAGAAAATTGACAAAAGATAAATGAAGATTTGACTTATTCTTTTTATTGGTTTCTTAAATTAAGAAAGTGATGGAGAAAATACTATTAATACAGAATAAACTAATGCATACTTTTTTTCAGAAACACAAAAAGATTTCCCAGCACATTCTTGCTTTAAATCCTCTCTACAGTACTTCCTAGCTGTTCAACTCTAAGTCATTTAATCTCTATTTCCTTCAGTTTTCTCATCTTTAAATTAGAGATAACAGAATTGATGCCATCTAAAGTTTTCTCTATTTAAATTTATTTTCTTATCAAAAGACATGTATGATATAATTATTTGGAGTCAGAGTTTCTAATTTGGATCTGTAATTTACTAGCTATACAAAGTTGAAGAAATCATTCTGAACCTTAGGTTTTTCAATCTACAAAATAATAAGATTGTACTGAGTCTCTATCTTTTACATATTAGGGTGATATTTTTGGAGAAAATATAGAAATTTGTGTGTACCCTTCTTTTATTTCAAAATGTTAGCTCAATCTATTCTTCCAGACTTTTGAATTTTTAAAAATTAACGAATCTTTCAATATGTTACTCTATTGGTAGCATAGGAAATTTATTGGCAACAGGAAAGGTGATCAGGATCTCCTGTTCATTATTCTAATCATACAGCAAATGCTCTTTAAATGGGTGGTTTGTTTTATTTAGCCATATCAGAGAGATGAAAGATAGATGATTCTTGAATTCTGAAGAACAAATTATTGAAAATTATAGCATATACAACCAGAGACTTGGATAATAAGAGCAAACATGATAAAACTTGCCTAACCTTAATATTTAAAATAGTTCTGAATATTTGGAATTTTGCACTAATGCTTAGCAATTATATCAATGGAGTATAAGTCGTAGCAAGATCATGCTAATTGGATCCTTTTTTATTAGTAGGTTTATGATTTGAATTGTTTTCTATTTTCTTCTTTGGAATCTCTTCGAAAGTCTGAATCAGAAAGTGGCTAAGAGAGAAGAAAAATGCGCTCAGATTTTGAATAATTAGCTATAATCTCATTCAAGACATGTACTAGAAGCAGAGACCCACTTATATGTATATTGTCAAAGCCAAGTGACCCTCCTCTCTGGAGATAAAGCCACTGTGTATATAACATTAGATCACTGAGTTTACAAAAAAGTCTTCATGGTTCCAATTTGCAAAAGAAGCAAAGTAGAATGATGTGCTACACTCTGACCAAAGATGAAGTTTAACCATTGCCCAAATTAGTGTAAATTACCTCAACTTTTCTGAGACAAACTTAGAACTATAGTATATGAGTAAAGTAGAAAGTGTGACATCCATTCAAGGCTTTTTTTCTAGTAGTGAACTAGAGATTTTCTCCCCTTATTGCAGATAATGCATCTTTGAGATGAATCAGTAAGCAAAAAACAGAAACAAAAAAGAGAAAGAGAGAGCGAGAGAGAGTTCTTATTAAAATAAATGACCACTTTTAGCTTCATGTCATCCCAAATACCATTAATATGTTTTACAACCCTAATTAAAACAAGTATAAGGGGGTGTTCCAAATTCCAAAACTACCTTTTTTTTTTTTTTTGTAAGAAAAAGATATTCTATGTCCTGGTACATTAATAAAACAGTATCTTTAAGTGGGTTTCGTGGCACATAGCTCATACTCTATAATTGATTATTCTTTTCACTTTCCCTGATTTAAAAAAAAAATAAACTTTGAGAAGCTAGACAATCTTTTAAACGAGAAGACAATAAAGTTGGGAGAAGAGGTCGAGGAATGAACTCAAATTTTATGTTACATTTTCTCCTTTATTGACTATATCACTAGAGACACTTTTCTCCATTGTAAGTCAAGATCAATAATAATAATAATAATATCTATTTTAAACACTGTAAGTAGTACATTGAATGGGGCATGAAAAAATGAGAAGCTCTTCATCACTTTTCTAATCTTCAAAAAATCTTTTGGATCCCTGTTAAGAACTTTTTAAAGAATCTCAGATGTAACTTTTCAGAACTTTTTTAAAAAGCTAAATATTCTCTTGCTATATCCTCTATAATCTTTTATTTTTTCCAGTCTTCTCTTATCTATATTTGTTCTATTTGTTTTCAATTTGAACATCACATTGTATTAAGATTTAGAACTGGAAAGAATAGACATCATCTTCTCTAAGAGTTAATCAAGTACACACACACACACACACACACACACACACACACACAAACAAACAACATACAAACCCAGAGACACATTAGAAATTTGAGACATATCCTGTTCAACTGAAAACACTGAAAAACAAAAGGGACATGTGACATGTTGCAGACCATCCAAGGACTACGTATAAGACCAAGGCTTTCAATTTATGCTGTCAAGACCTTCAAATTTAGTATCCTTTTCTATTACATATAAACATATTACATATTCCATTACATATTACAACCAATCCAAAAAGAATCAAAATAGAAGTTTTAATTTTTTTTGTTTTATGGCAAAATTAATACTAACACAAAATTGATATTTAAATAATTTAATGTATACCAAATACCTTTCATACAAAGGCCTTTGAGGCTCAAAGTGATCATGTCTTTTTCCAAGAGTGAAGCTAATTCCTCTCCTGTGCTTCTTGTCCTGAAATTGTATTTAAAATGTAGACTTTTATTGTCCTCAACATTTTTCTTAAGCCTATCTTATCTTGGGCATTCTCCTTTCCTGACACTTATAAGAACCTACATTGGATAAGGGTGAAGAATTATGAAAGAACAATACCCATTGACAAAACAATGCTGCACTTCTTTCCTATTTGATGAATTTTTTTTTTTGAAACTTTAAGCAGATTTTCCAAGCCAAAAAACTTCTATATATCGACTTCCTTATATATTTGCTTGGTTAAAATAAAGATCATTCACATCTTTCCCCCTTGTCTTTACTCCTCCCTTTCTTCACTGTATAATAACCATACTTCCATTCTGGAAAGCTTATTTCACTAAATCTATAATTCTAAAATCATATAAAAGTAGTAGCACTTGCATTAGAGTATTTTCTTTTTTCCTACCTTAGCAGTTTTATGAGAGATGTTTTGGATCTTTCAGTAAAGATACTGACATGTGTGCCAATGACCTCGATGTTGTTTTTATGGCTTTCCAGCAATGTACTTTGTATAATGTCACTTCTCTGAATCTGTTAATACTGGGGGGGGAGAAAGAAAGAATGATTTAACAGTGTTTCTTGTCTCCTGGTGGCAATGTCTTCTTATTACTATCCATTTGATACAGAACAGCTGTACTTATATCTTTGAATAAGCCGAGGAGATAGAAGGGGATGAAGTTGAGAAATGTTGGCTCAACCTTCAAGCTAACAGATATTTGTCAGTGGAAGAAACACCATCACACTAATCAATAAAGTAGCTTTATTTGAAACTGCTATTTTAAGTATGGCTCTAAGGTCGGTGGAATAAATTCAACTGTATCTGCCTGCTCAAGGAAAACATCCAAATAGAAAGTTAGCTTCAGTTTTTACATTCTTGAATGTATTTTTGGTAAATAGAAAATTGGGTCATCTAAGAGATCCCTAAAAGTTGCATTAATTTATAAGAAAGTAATCAAATTTTCCAATTAAGAGGTGCTTTTAACAAATATATTTGCATTAGGTAAAATTTATCAATTATTTTTATGAATTGTACACTGTGGAGCACTGAGTCATTCTGGCAAATCACGATGCACAGAGCACTTATGCCTATTTTATATGACTTAGACTATATTTTTGCTGTTTTATATGATTATGGAAGTTTGCTGTTATTGTAGCCTTGCTTTTGTAATATTTTGTTGGTCTTAGCTATTATATATTGGATGTCAAAAGCTGTATTTAGAGCTAGCTTCTTATTCTATGGCTTAAGAGCCCATGAGGGAGGGTCTCATAATATCATGAAGGGTAACAAAATTATAATTTCTTATCAGTAAATGTTTAATTTGTATACATATTTTATATACCCATACATTCAGGGATCACATAAAAATTTCTTGGGTAAAAAGGGTTCATGACTGGATAAAGTTTAAGGAGCTCTGAAATAGAGTGCAGCCCCTGATTTCAACATTGTTCCTGTGAAGGAGTACCATCCATTCTTTGGCAATGTTATGTGACGTGGTTTTCATAAAAAACATTGTGACAATACAGGGAACTGCATGTATTTGTCTTGTCTCCTCACACAAATATTGTCTTTTAGAAATTTTCAGAAGCCTTTTCTGCTTATTCACATTCTTAATGCCTATTAATCTGCCTTAGGAATAGTAGAAGAATAATACCATTATTGATGATAACCTCAGTTATGATGATGGCAATAGTGATGATAATACAGGATGATCTTGCTATAGTATAAAATTAAAACAACAGATTGAGCATTGGCCAAAAAAAAAAAAAATACAAAAACTAATGCAACAAAAATGTGAGTACCAATGCAGTTTTTGAAATATGCAAAACTTCACTTAACTTGGTATTTAAAAAAATACACTTCTGATTGCTTTATACTCATTCTGTGACCTTGAGTAATTTATTTAACTTTTTTACTTCTCAGTTCACTCATTGCACATATAGATAATAATATTTAAATAACTACCGAAAGTGCCACTATTAACACCAGATGGAATACTAGTTGGAAGAATATTTTAGACTTAAAATAATTTTATTTATATATTATGGGAATTCCTAATGATATTATATTCTATTTGTTCTGTGATTTTCTTGATATACATGTTCCTTCTAGAACTATTATCTTTTCTCATACTATAAAAATTTACATTTGTACCTATAACTTCCTTTAAAAGTTCCACTAAGATACAGTACATCATGCTTACAATCTTTTTATTTTTCCATTTTATAGGCAGGGGGAAATTGAGGCTATCAGTCTGAATCATTTACAAAAAGAGTTTTTTGTTTGTTTGTTTGTTTTTACCCAAGGGGTGTGTTTGTTTCCCAGGTTGTTTGTTTGATTTTTAAATTTATTTTTAATTTATGGAATAAAACAAGTGTTAATGCAGTACAACATAAAGATGTTTGTACAAGAAACTGCAACTCTGCTATGCATAACTTGTCATTTCTTTCAAATATACAACAAAATTATTTTGCAAATTGTATTTTTTCTCCATCCAGTTTAGATTATGATTATACACAAATGGTTATCTAAATAGATATATATAGATATGTATAGACAGATAGATAGATAGATATAGATATATATACACACACATACACCTATATATGCAAAATTATTCTATACATACTTGTGTTCATCTGTTCTTTCTCTGGATATAGAAAGCATCCATCTTTATGTGTCCTTTATAGTTGTTTTGGGTTTTTATTATAGTAAAAATAGCTTATTCACTCATACTCATTCTTAAAATATTAAAATTCTGTATACAATGTTATTTTGGTACTGTTCATTCTGCTTTTTAATTATTTCATGCAAGTCTTTCCATGTTTTTTTCTAAGATCATTAAACTCATTATTTAGTATATATAATAGTATTCTATCACAATAATATACCACAAATTTATCATCTTTTCCCCAATTGATGGGCATCCCTAAAATATCTAGTTCTTTGCCACCACAAAGGGAGCTATTATAAATATTTTGTAACATGTTATTTTCCTCTTTCCCAATAATCTCTGGATATTGAAACCAGTAACAGTATTGTTGAGCCAAAAAAGATAAGTAGTTTAGCAATTTTGCAAGCACAATTATAGATTATGCTCCAAAATGGTTAGATCAGTTCACAATTTCATTCACAATTTCACCACCAATTAATTAGTGTCCTATTTTTTCATATCCTTGCCAACATTTCTCACATTTCTTTTCATTCATTTTGGCACAATTAATAAGTGTAAAAAGATAACCCAAAGATATTTTAATGGGCACTTATTTATTTAATAATGACAAAACATTTTTTCATATAACTATAAATTGTTTTCTTTTCTTCAATGGGATTCTACCTATTTGGATCTTTTGATAATTTATCAAAGGAGAATGAATTATATTCTTATAAATTCGACAAATGTAAAAGGCTGAAACTATGAAAAGGTACACTTGAATCAGACAACCAAACATTTTAGGCTAATTACCTATTCCTTATGAGACAATGACTTTATTAGTATATGTTTGGATAAATGGCACTTCTCACCATTGATGCTGATCAGTGTTTGGTGTTAAGATAATTGTAGGCAAGGATTAGAGGGTGGGGTGAGACAAGCTAGAGTCACTTTGCAGCAGGATGAGGAGGAGAAAAGGACATTCTGGACTCCAGAATCAAGAAGAGCTCTTTGGCAAAACTCCTCGCAGTTTGCCTGCTTCTTTCACTTCTCTTGCTAAAGACCAAGGACTTTTACTTATCCTGACTCTGGCTGATCCTGAGGCTTCCAGGGAGCTAGCTTAGACTTAACAGACAAATTTCTTTATATATTTCAGATGAGACTTTTGTGTGATTAGCTATCTGTAATTGCCCTTCCCCAATTTTCTGACTTCCTTATGATCCTGGCTACATTTTTTTTTATTTGTATAAAATCTTTTTTAATTTAATGTAATTGAAATTATCCATTTGTAACAAATTTTGTTCTCTCTTGTTTATTTAGTCTGATAAATAATGTGATTATAATCCTTGAATTACCTTGCATTTTCTTCTTTAATATCTGAGTCATATATTCTTGCCCTGTTTAATACAATTTAATTCAATATAATTTTACACAATTCAATTCACTCTATACAATTTAATTCAATACAACTCAATTTTTAAAAAAAGTCTATATTTCAAATAGTAAGTCAAGATATAAGAAAAAAAACACAAATCATCAACCATTTTGTTTCCATGTTTTTCTAAAAATCATTTCTTATACATAGCGTATCAATCCTTAAGATGTTTATATTTGCTTAAAATGTGCAATAGAATACTTTTCCACATGAAAAATTCCTTCAAAGATATCCATCATGAGATTTCAATTACATATGACATTTAAAATTTGCTGCAGCATATTTTTGCCCAATAAGTTATTCTCTATTTTCTTTTGAGTCACTAATAAATATGTCATGTGAACTCTGTGATACTTGAAATCATAACCATACTACTTTTTTTTTATTCAAGATGTTTTCAGCATGCTGACATCCAATAATGTCATAATTATTATAGCTTTGCATAAGTTTCTGATTCAAGAGTTCATTCTTTTTATCCTGTATAATTATGAATTTAGTTCACTGTTTATTTGTGATGCATGTCCCAGTTGTATATATGATCTATCCAAGGACTTGGCATTACATATTGCCTAGATATCTGAATTTAAAGGACTTTTCAATATAAAGGACCTTTCCCTTAGGATCTTATGCAGGGCATGTTGATGCAAAATAAATAAATAAATAAATAAAATACTATGAAAGTATTACAGTAATATATCCCAAAAATCATGTACTATGCAGTTGAGTTTTATATCAGGAATGTAGAGATAGTATAATATCAGAAAAAAACTATTAGCAAAATTTGTCACATTAAAAACAAAACAAAATTGATTATCTCAATAGACACAGAAAAAAAAATTTTGACACAACATGACCTTCATTCATATTAAAAAATCTAGAGATTAAGGAGCTTTTCTTAAAAGTGATAATTAGTATCTATTTGTAACTATTAGCAAGCATCATCTGTGACAGGAATAAACTAGAAATCTGAATAAGATTGAGGTGAAGCAAAGTTACCTTTTATTATCATTGTTATCCAATAATGTTCTAGAAATGCCAGCTATAGAAGTAATACAATCAACAGAATGAAGGAACCAAGTAGACAATGAGGAAACAAAACTTGATTTCAGGAAAGTTGCAGTATGTAAAATAAACCCATATAAATCTTTAGCATTTCTATATATTATTACCAAAATCTAGCAGGAAGAGAAAGAGGAATTCCATTTAAGATAATTTTAGACCATATATAATATATTAGAATCTACCTTCCAAGATAAACTTAGCAAGTATAGCAACATAATTATCAAATACTTTTCACCAATATAAATTCAGATATAAATAACTGAAGAAATATTAATTTCTCATGGATATGTTAGATCAATTTAATTTTTAAAATTACAATAGTACCTAAATTTATTTCTTTACTCAATACCATACTAATCATATTACATGAATAGAACATAATAAATGGCCATAATAATAATAGCTTTTGATAAGTAAAAAGATTCAAATTTTTGAGAGAAGAATTGATTATCTGTCAAAAATAGTGTGAAAACTGGAAAACATTTGGGTCAAAACTAGGGATAGATTAACATTTTATATCATATTCCAAGATAAGTTCAAAATAGGTATGATTTACAAATAAAAAGGTGATAGCATAAACAAATTAGAACAACATAGAAAAATGCAGCTATGAGGTCTATGGAAAAGAGAAGAATTTATAAAGAAGAAATAGAGATGATCTTGATTACTTAAATTAAAAAAAAAGATTTTGCAGAAATAAAACTGATATAGCCAAAATTAAAAGAAAAATGGGAAACTGGCTGAAAGAAATTTACAGTACATTTCTCTGTCATTTCTCTTATTTCTCAGATATATAGAAAATGAGCCAACTTATAAAAATAAAAGACATTATTTAATTGATAGTCAAAAAATATAAAAAGACAATTTTTAGAAGAAATCAAAACTATCAATAGTCATATAAAAAAAAGTTTGTTACTCTTGATTAGCAAAATGAAAATTTAAACAAATCTGAGATATTACATCACATCTATCAGAATGTATAACACGACACAATAGAAAAAATGACAAATTCCAGATGTAATATGAAAAATTGTTGCTCTAACATACATTTGCTAGAGTTGTATATGTGTCCCAATATTCTAATTAAAAATTCAAAACTATGGCCAGAGGACTATAAAACTTTGTATACCCTTCACCTAGCAATATAAATATTAGGTTTATATCTCAAATAGAGTGAAGAAAAGGGAAAAGAATTCTTTCATGCAAAAATATTTATAACTACTCTTTTCATAATGGCAAAGAATTGGAAATTGAGGGATACTCCTTATTTGGAAAAAAGCTCAACATGATTGTAAAGAATATTATTCTGGTATAAGAAATAATGATCAAGATCATTTTAGAAACTAGTGACAAAATTTTTTCAGGTGTTAAGATAAATGTGTGTGTATATATATATGTATATATATAAATGCATATATGTAGTCTTATTATATATATACATCTATAAAGTTTGGACACTATATATATATTTATATTTATAATGTGTGTGTGATTCCTTTTTATTTGGTAACCCACTTAAATGAGTTAATCTGATATTTTTGGTACTTATTTCTTCTGACATTTAGCTGTTTTTCCTAATTTGATGTTACTTAGGACCTTTTTTTAATTAACACATGATATGCATAGACAGAGGGAATTGATTAGTATATGATTGTACTAGTTAAGGTTAAATAATTGACTTATAAATGATCTGTGAAGTTCAACTATTTGTCTTTCATAAAATCATAGGTTAACATAATGAGGTCTTCTTTTTTTCCCCATTCTAATTAAATTTCTATTTTGGAAGAATTAACTTCTTTCATCTTTTGGCTTTTCTGTAAAATATAGGGAAAACATGTCTTTTGTGTCCTGAACTTGTAACTTCATATTAACCCTACTTTGTGCAAAGTCAATCTGAGAGAATTTTTAAAAGTGCTAATGCCTCAAATTCAGTGTTATAGGCTAAGCTATTTTTTAAACCACATTTTTGCTTTGATGAAAAAAAAAAAAGACAAAACACAAAAAAGCCAATAAAACAGTGTCCGTACCTTTTCACTTTTCTGCCTACCCCTAATCATTGAGGAGTATAAAAATCTCTTAATAAAAAAAAAAAAAATTGAGTCACTGAGAGCTTAAATAAGTTCTTTCAACTCCTACTGCACATTCCTAGTTGCATATTAATGGTGTCCATTGTAACCTTGGTAACCAGAAACTGCAGTTTGAGATTATTTTTAGCAATTAAGATGACTAATCCACAGAATGCAGGAAACTAAACTTGTTTCTGATGGGGTAGCTGGGGGGCACCTGTTCATATGTAATCCTAAAATATAACTTTAATTCTGCAACTGTAAGATTCTTATTTTATCATTTCCTATACTTTCTGTTTCAGATTTGAAGACTGATTTGCTTTCTATCACTCCAAATCAATATTCACTCATTCACTGCTCTATCCCACTGCATGGTCATATTAACTTTTTATGAGGTTATTTAATACTCCTTATATCTAATTATTAACTATTTTATCTTTAAAATATATTTTCAAATCAAAAATATTTATTTTCTTATTCTTCCATACAATGCCATTCAAGAGAAAAGAACAAAAAAAAAAGCTTTCTAAAAAGTATATGTATTAAATCTAGCAAAATTAATTCCCTTATTAGTCATGCGGTCATATTTTTTTAATTAATAATCAAAGTTTAAATTGCACTTATAATCATTTCATAAAATGGAAATAGGTGTAACAATATATTTTATCAAAAATCTCACTCATTAATAGATGATTGAATGAATAAGGAGAGAGAAACAGAAAGACAGAGACACAGAGAAAAACTAAATATATAAATTGGGTGATTCTAAGTGTCCATCTCATACTTAAAAGGGTAAACATATATTTTTAAAATGCCATTCTTTCCTTAAATTCCTCAAAAAATGTTTTAACTATAGTTTTATTTATTTCTTACCTGTGGAATTGATGCTATTTTCTCAAAGGGTATGCATCAATAGACATAATTTTAATCACAGAACTTTTAATGTTATTATCTTTCAAGGGTTAAAACAATGAAGGTTAAAAAAATGAAAATAAGAAAGAGACAATGATATAGACCATACAAAAAACTTTGAAAGTGAACTTGAAACGATGATGGACAAGGTACCTACTTTTATTTTTCCCCTTTGATATCTATATAATGATAATTTAATGTTCCTATAGGTAAATAGTCTATTTCTGTGAAAAGAGTATTTATTAAATCAAAGAAAGATACATAAAATTTTCGTTAAGATGAAGCAGAATTCTGAGAATAAAAGCTAAGGACTTTGGTCTATGTTTTAAAGTTGATACTTTCCCCATTGTATTTTGCAATTGGTACTCTCCAAAACAATCTCATTCTTCAGTGAATGAAAATATGACATAGTTAAATAGTTGCTTAATACACATAATCCTTCATGGAAGAAAATGCTTACTTGTTAAATTAAAAAAAAAAAAAGATTTCCTATTAGAAATGCTGATTTTGCTGCAGGATCATACACATTTTGATGGCATATTTTTCCTATGCTTAAAGGAATCTGTTTTCTTCAAATGAGATGATTTCTTATAAGATGACATTCCTTTGAGAACTTCTACTATTGGTATTTTTGCCATTGATTTCATATCTATTAATTCAGACATAAGGCATTTAAAAAGCATTAGAAAAATATATCGTCTATGGCCTAAACCTATTCATAATATATACTGGAAACCTAGATCAAGACTATTGCTTTATGCAAGTTTTTATAAATTTTTATTGGTGCCTTTTTAAAAAAACAATATTACCATAATTTCTTTAGTTAAACAGAAAGTGCAGTACATAAAATGCTGGGACTGGACTAAGGAAAACTCATTTCCTGAGTTCAAATCTGACCTCAGACACTTATCTATATGATATCCTATATGACACTATATGATCCTGGGAAAATCCCTTAAACCTATTTGCCTCAGTTTCCTTAGCCAAATGAGCTAGAGAAGGCATTGACAAATTACATCATTATTCCTGTCAAGAAAACCTCAAATTGGAGAACAATGTGGTACTATGCCCAAAGGGCTATAAAATTGTGTATACCCTTTGACCAAGCAATGCTATCACTAGATCTGTATCCCAAGAAAATCATAAAGAAGGGAAAAAGACCCCCATATGCAAAAATGTTGATAGCAGCTCTTTTTGTGGTAGCAAAGAATTGGAAAATGAGTAGGTGCACATCAATGGAAGAATGGCTGAAAAAGTTGTGGTAAATGAAGTTAATGGAATATTATTGTTCTATAAAAAATTATCAACAAGTTGAGTATAGAAAGGCCTGAAAAGATCTACATGAATTGATGCTGAGCAAAACAAGCAGAACCAAGAATAATAATAGCAATAATGTGCAATGATTAACAATGAAAAACTTGGTTCTTCTCAGTATTTTAGTGATAGAAGGAAATTTCAATAAATTTTGGACAGAAAATATCATCTGCATTCTGAAAAAGAACTAAGGAGACTGAATATAAATCAACACATGCTATTGTCCCTTCTTTTTTCTGTTTTTTTTTTTCCTCTCTCTCCCATGGCCATTTTGCTCTGATTTTTCCTCCCAACATGATTCATAATGCAATATTTTGCAATAGATACATAGCTAGACAGACAGATAGATGGATGGACAGATGGACAGACAGACAGATAGTCACAAAGATTTGGACATGACTGAAATGACTAAATAATAATAGCAACAGTAATTTGCCCAATAACCCTTTTCCCTTCCTCCCAGAGAGCCATCTCACAATATATAAATAAATATCACAGAAACTTTTAACAGATGTATTTCCTAAAAGAATGTTTCATGGTTTATTGTTATTGCTGTTGTTTTTGAAATACAGAATTCTCTTTGGTTCCTTATTCCATAAGGGAAGGGCTAGTAGTAGTAGTGGTGACAGACAAAAAGAACAACAAAAAGAATACCAATAAATCTTGTCATCTTGTAATTAAAAGTCCCGTACAATTTGGATCTAGGATACCTTCCAGGCTTGCTAAATTTTGTTTTTGATGCACTTTAAATTCTCATAAACGGAGTCTAATTGTAGTTTCACAAACAGGTTTCTATTTCCCAGTTCTATACCTTTGCCTTTGGTCCTTTGTTTTCTACAATGTGCCTTTCCTGATTCTCTACCCCACTTTTGACAGATGTCTTCTCTTGTAGACTATGTTTTATTCACATACTTGTATGTGTGTTGGTATCTGTGTATATATTATATAGTATTGTTCATGTTTATTTTTCTCTCAAAATTTTGAGTATAGGTTATTATATATGTAATGACCTTGTAATAGCTTGTGTTTCAAATTACAAAAAATAAATTAATCTGAATAGCGTTATAGAGTATTTACATATATTATATATGTAGATATAAATAAATCAATCTGAACATTATATAATATATACGATATGTGTATATATATATTATATATGTAGATGGATAGATAGTTAACTCTATATAGATACAAAGTAACTCAATTGAACACAAATTCATTCACAATCTGAGAAATATCCATTTTGAAAAATTGATGTTTAAATCAATATTTATGAAATCATGAATTCCACTGAAATTTTTTTATAGCAGTCCAGAGTAAAATCATCTGAGTTAGCTCACTGATATCGAAAAACACCTGCAAATGCCTGACACTTTTACTGTGTTTATTCATCAGGTATTCTCTAAATGTGTTTATACAACATTTTAAAAGAAATCTTATAGGACTGAGATTGAAATGACATGGTTCAACAACTGCTAATGTCTCACCTGGCACTATGATTAACCTTTTCCCATTCTTGTAGAATCTTGCCTTCTCTGAGTTATGTTCACAATTAAACCCAAATACCTTTAAATTTCTATTGGCTTCTATGTGCACTTCTCTATGCATTTAATAAGGTCCAGTTTATCATGATAATTCCACTTCCTTAAGTGCCATTGACGTTTGCACTTGGGATTTTATATACTGACATTTCTGCATATGATAACATTGTTCTTAATAAAAATAAATTATTGCAGAAACAATAACAGATATAACACATGCTATCAATACTTGCTATCATCCCTTTTTTCTTTTTTTCTTTTTTTTGAATTACTCCCATGGTTTTTCCATTTTGCTCTATTTACTGTATTTTTTCCCATTATAAATACTTGAGATGATCTTGACGAATAGGATTTGAAGCTCCATGCAAGTTTTTCTCCTCAGAAATATTTAGTTAGTTCTCTAACCAATTTTCAAAAAGCTACTTATGATAATATTTCATTGTAATTTTTTCAATATTTTGTGAATTAATTTGTGCACCAAATTTGAATGATTATGTTTCTCCTCTCAGCAGGAATAATAACTCATGGATACTGATTGACATGGTTTGTGGGTTTTTTGGGAAGGCTACTTGGTGGATGTTTATACAATATAAGGTAATATTTCTCTACAAAATAATATTAAAAGCCAATGTCCTTATGAAGTTCATAATTTTTTGAGATAACTTGTTTTAAAAGGTCATATTGGAGCTATATAGAGTGTCTTTTCATCTTTAAGTCTCTTAATTTCTTAGCTCATATTGGCTGCTAACAAAACATAGTTGTATGACTAAAATAACTACTATTGTAATTATTATTTTCCCTCAAGATATTACTAGTTTAGTATCTTGGTTGTCAGTGTTTACCATATCTAGTGTCTTTCTATTTGTTAGGTGAAGGATTATTAATCCCGTTTCACGAAGTTCATTAAAAATATTCAAGTTAATTCAAAATAATTGTTCTATAATTCTATGCCATTATTTTATAAATTTAGAAATATTACTCTAAATAAGGACCCATGGACTTCAACAGAATAACAAAGGAATTAATAATTAAAACATGTTTAGAATGAAGACACAAGACTTCTGAGACTTTGACCTTTATAAATTTACATTGATGATATATACATGGAGTAAAAGAAATATATAGCTATATATGAGTGCACAGATGCATATTTATATGTATAGTATATGTAGTTTTATATCTATATATGTAAATGGATATATGAACATATATATGTAAATATGTATCTTTTGTATATGTATATAATTGGTAACAGATATTGGTGAATAAATTGCCTTTATGTTCATTGTAGTAATTCTAGTGTTTTTTTATGATCCCTGAAAGTGGAGATGAACAATAATTTTTATATGCAAGATTTTTTAATATCTTTTTTGTTTTATTGGTAATAAGAATATCAACGTATCTGAAATCTGGCTTTTTCCATAGTGTGTAAATTTTTTGGTCATTACAGAAAAGTGAGACCTTAAAATTATGAACAGTTAAATTCAGATTTGTAGATGATCAAAAAAATCAATATGTCATCTATTCTAATTTTTTTTAGCAGTTTACTGTATCTTCTTCTGTGGAAGAAGAGGGGAGACCAACTGTTACAGCAACATTTCAAGAGATCTAAAAAGAAAAGGCGTTCTCATAAACCAGCTGCCTGAAAATATTGGGAATTTATGTTTCCCTCTCCAGAGGTTAGGAACTTGCTCTAAGGAGTTGAGGGATTGGGACCTGAAAATAGAAGACTCATCCAATTTTCTCAAATACATTTTGAAATTTTAGGTCCAGGCTTACTCTAAATACAACCCTCTAAGATGACCATTTATTAATTCTCACCTCATCAATGTCAAAGATTGTTTGGGATAAGATTATTTTGTCTAAAGATCACCAGATCTTTATTTAACTTTGATTCTGTTCTTGGTCCTTATCTTCCTATACATTATCTTTTAGTGGTCTCATGCATTCCCGTGGCTAAATAAAGTTCCAAATTAAATTTGATAGCTAAATAATACTTATTTTTTAAGATATTTATAACTTTTTTTTTTCTTTTAGGAGGGCTAGAGGGGAGAGGCAAAATTTAGCCTGTTTTTCTTGTGAATTACTATTAAAGCTTTCATTAACCCCATCACTTTGTGGTTACAGCAGAGATGAACAGTTAGTAAATACACCTACAATTGAAGAACATACTGGATGTCCACGCTTCAGAAATTTTACATGCTCAGTCACTAAATATAAAATGTTTCATGGCATTTATATTCCATATATTAGTGCTTAGCCCGGGAAAACTTCCTGCTTGGTCAATGAAATCTACTCATTTTATGATGGTAATTCAAGTTATGAAATTTATGACTTACATCCACCTAGCATGCAAATCCATGTCTTATCCCTGCTTTATTGAACAGAATTTATTGCCACCTTCTAAATAAAATGAGGAAAAATAAACAATTTCCCACAGTGATTCATCATCATCAGGATATGATTATTATTTTGCCAATACCAGGTTTAGGAGGCTGAGTTCAAAATAACTCTTAGCGATTATTAAGAGACCTAGCAGTTTGTGTGCAAGCTAGACTTAATTCAAGAACAAAATAGAATATGGCAGCATTCTGTGAATTTGCTTCCATTGTTGCTAAGGAAGACTTTATAGGTATGAGGGAAGAGGGGTGGGAAGAAGGCAATGTTTTTCCTGCTCTTATTTTTATCTAATGTATAAATTTCCATTCACCACTTGTTATTAAGTAGCAAGAAAACACCCTAAGGGAAGGGTGCTTGGAATGATGTACATCCCATCATCTGATGCTACCATGTGAACTAAACACAACTGAATTCTACAGATACTGACAGTTAGATGACATCTTTAAAATGATTATGCCCAGAACAATTTTCATTTTACAATCAGTTCCCAACTGCTCAGTAATGAATAAGCGAGGTCTCATAGAGCAGCATCTGCTCTTTAGACTAACAAAATATGGAAAAGATTCCATGCTAAATAATTCACTTTATTATATTTAGCAAATACTTAACATGCTGGTCTGCCTCATTTTTTCCCCCACTAGATGGGCCCCTAGTAGAGTTGAAAATAAATTATTTTTTGGTAACTTGAAATGTAGAGGGCCTCATTGCTCTTAAGAAATGTGTGTTGAATTGTTTTATAAAGTAAAGAACCCTAATATACAACACAATATACTAGTATCCTATGCAATGGCTATATATAACATGATAAAATACATATACATATTTTGCATAGGAAAGTAGTGTTTAAGTTTGCAAGATTTGGTCATATAATATGAGTGGGCTACTTAACCTTGTAATGACCAAGGAAAAGCTCTCATATTCAAGTTACAGAGGAATAGTAGCAATCTACGGTAGTTCAGGAAGAATCCACAATGGAAATTCATATACCTATGATATACAGATCATGATTTTATATACTTAAAACAAAAGAGAGAAAAATAGAGATATAGTGCTCCCATTCCACTGAAAGCCAATGAAAAACAAATTTAACAAGTTAAATAAGTTCCAAGAGGAATACTCAGTGTGAATTGAGTTCCCTAATATGTGCTCAGCATGGTGGCAAATATTAGGGCTAGGGGTATACACCAAGAATATGAAACACATTGCATTCTTTGCCCTGAAGGAACTTCTGAAAGAGTTAGAGAAAAGAAATCACAGACAAAAATACAATATAGAAGAGTAAGTCAAAATGAATGTAATCAAATACTCAATTGTATGGGCACCATGACAAAAGTTCTTAGAGAAGGTAGTCAATATGTCTGGAGGTGTTCTTATTTTCAAATAATTCAGAATTCTTTTTTTCCCAATTTTTGAGGATCTAACAAAATAAAATATTGCCTTTATTTTACTACTATTCTATGTCAAGGCTAATTTTCTATTTGGTTTATTTACTGTATTTTCTGAATAATAATTCCATTAGAATGATTAATTTCTGACATTTGAAATAAATACTCATTTTTTAAAAATCAAGAACAATTGACATATAAATAGTATAGAATATAAGAAAAGATGTTGAACTTCTATTTGGAGCCCTAGATCCAAACTCCAATTTTGTCTCATGGTTCTTGTGACTTTCACCTCTTAAAGAACATGAACAACTTTGAGTCATCTATTTTACCTTAGGGCTCAGTCTCTTCAATGGTGAAAGGAGAGATTCATAATATATGCACACTAAGTTCTTTTCAACATCTATTTACCTTTTGAATAACTTTATCTTTCTGTGAATAAATTATCCCTTATTAGAGAATGGGTCTAAAATACAAATCTAAACCTGAGGCAATATGTAATCCTGGATAAGGAATCAGAATCAAGAAAACCCAAGTTCATTGCTTGCTTCAAACACTCCCTAGCTATGTAATCTGGACTACTGACTCAACCTCTCTGAGCTTCAGTTTCCCTTATAGTTTAATGTAAAGAGAACTGATCAGATTCCATGACATCTAAAATCGCTTGCAGCTCTACAATTATGAATCTAAACTATCTAAGGAAAAGCCAAGCTCTAAATGCTTTATTACAATATTTTAAGTGTTCATCTTCCTGTGAACTAATCAAAATTCTTTTTGAATATGCATCACTTCATTGGGCAAAAGATTTCTTAACTAAAGAGGCTGTTTTATATTAGTCTTTATAATCCCAGTACTATAGTATTCATTTAATTGAATTGATTTAAATTCATGCTCCATCTGCTTCACCTGCCATTGCTTAAAGCCCTGATCTGCAATTTTATTTCATTGTTCCAGTTAATGGTTTAATCAATATCATCATCAATCATCATTGTTAACTATTATACAGCATTTACTTTGTACTAGGCATTGTATTACGCATTTTACAATTATTACCTTATGGGATGCTGCTATTGTCCCATCTCACAGATGAGAAAATTGAGGCAAATGGGGATAAGTGACTTGCCCAGGGTCAAATAGCTACTAAGTAATTTGGAACTTATTCTATTACCTTGGACTTTGCCTTTCTTCTCATAAGTTGTCAACTCTATATTTTACCAGGTATGCTGCTATCAAGCAAATGCTTTATAGAAAAGAAAATTCCCTAAATTTTGTAATTTTAAGCAATTAATCAGTCCTATGTAAATTGTTAGGATTACAGATTTCAACTCTTACATCAGATACTTCCTAGTACCTTGTCCCCTTGTCTCCTAACCTGTTTCTGACCATAAAATAAGATAATAAGATTTAAGTCATAAGTGTGCTGTGAGGTACAAATAATACATGAAGGTGTTGCTGGCCATAAACTACTAGACAAATAGCTCCTGTTATTGCTTATTACTATTGCTATTGTTGTATTCTTTAGCATTTATATTACTTACTATGTGCCAAACACTTTACAAAGCCCTAGGAATACAAAATAATTAACAAAGAGAGTTTATGTCATAATAAAAGAAGATAAAACATCAAGTTGGAGACTCACCAAGTTAGGTGGAAGTATATTGTTAACTTAAGAAGACCAGCATTAGAGAGTTGTGGAAGTTTGGAGAAGTTAAATGACTTTCATTAATGAAAAGCACTGGCGGAGTGCCAGGCATACATATATGAAAATAAGACATCTCCTAATCTCAAGGAGCTCACATTCTAATGTAGAAGATTACCTGTGTCGAAGAAACAATCAGTATAATCTTTTTGAATACAGAGACTGTTTGGCTTCTATATCCACTAACTAACACTGCCTGACATGGTATAAACATTAAATACATATTTGTTAATTTACTTATTGCCTGATTGATTCTTTATTCTAAATTCAACATTCTATTCATAATGCACACAAATGTTAGTATATTTGTTAGAATAAATGATCAAAATAATTCATTATCTGATCTTGCATTTTAAGATCAAAATTGAGTTATTTGGCTTCATAATGTATCATTAGAAAAACTAATATTTATATCTCAAATGATGTGAGGGACTATGGAGAGATGTGAGAGACAAAAAGAAAGAGAGAGAGAGAGAGAGAGACTGAGACCTATATTTTTACAAATTACCTCTGAAATATACGCTGACCTACTGTGGCAATAGGTCAATTTGCATTGTGTAGTTGGTGATCCCAAAGTGTTCAGTAAATCTTGAAAAAGACAGCTAGGCCCATGAGAACATTTTGGTAGCTTCTCATAATTTTTCTCATATATTACTGTAGCATTCCATAGCTCAGGGTGAAGTGAAACTGAAATGCAGGAATTTGAATTGTAAATAGGTTCATTCTTATCAAACACAGTTCCTATTACTTGACTAAAGCTAATATATATTTATTGAAATTGATTGATATTTATTTCTAGGAAATTAATTTTATCTAGTGGGTGACAAATGGAGAACCATAAATCATTTGACAAGTATACTGTTTAAAAATATATGTGTATATATGAATATATTTATATAGATATCAAATATGTATATATACAACACATATATATTAAACTTTTGTGCATTAAATCAAAGAAATAGAATTGTAAGTTCTTTTTTCTTCCATTTTTCAAAATGTGCTTAAATGATGAAAACAGCAATCACTGAAATACTATTAAAATCAGTTAAGAGAAAGATACCAAAAAAAAAAAAAAAATCCAACACTTCAGAAATGGAGAATAATTTTCATTAAAATTTACATTATGTAAATGAATTGCTCATCAATTCCCATGGTTTTTGAACTAAAATTTTTACTGAAAGTCACGGGCTTCTTTGCAGTGTATCAGGTCAGATAATTTATAAAGTATATTTTATTCTATCAAGAGCAAAATTTATTTTTTTTAAATGATGGATGTACTTTTATCTATTAGAAAAATCTTTAAAAATATAGAAAGTTGGCTAGGAGTCTAGAAATATGGTTTAGCATTTTAGGAAAACAACTTCATGGTCTCTCAAGCCTTTTAGAACTCTCCCCAAAAGTGGGAAATTCCTCTGCTATATCTCTAAGAATACAAAACACAAAATCTCTGGGTTGAATGGAATATAAAATCAAAATTTCACAGACAACCATAATATACATATGCTGCCTAAATCCAAATATTTTTGCACAGATCCTTTTCAGCAGAAAATTAAAAAGTACTTTTTTTTAAAAAAGAAAGAGAAAAAAGGGTCAAAGATATTAAAAAGCAATAGAGGAAAATAATATTGGGAAATTAGAGCTAGATTTTGGTTAAAAATAGCAAATAACAGAGAGAGTGAAAACTTAAATATTAGGTTTGAACATAATGTTTTTTGTTTTCTGTAACTGGAAATTTGTCAGTCCATAAATATTTATTAAGCTTACTATGTATTAGATGCTATGTTAAGCATAAAAGATAAAAAGAAAATTGAGAATCACTTCTTTCAAGAAGCTCAAAGTCTAATGAAGTAAGTACCATGAACCAACTACATATAACAATCAAGCTATCTACAGAATTAATTGGAGAAAATCAATATAAGTAAGAAATAAGCATTAAGAAGAAATAAGAAATTCAAGTACAAGGTGGGATTTTAGCTAAAGAATTAAGAAAGCTAGGGAAGACAGAAAATAAAATGAAGCAAGACAGAATTTCAGACATGGGGATTAGCTAATGAAAATGTCAAGACCTAGAGATGGAGAATCTTATCTGAGGAAAAATATGGAAACATTTATTTCTTATTTATGCATATATTCTTTTGTGGAGAGGGTGTTATAAAGTGTAAGAAAACTGCATAGGTAGTAGTGGTAGAGGAGATTATGAAGAGTTTTGGAAACCAGATTTTATATTTGATCATGGAGATCATTGATTGCTTCTATAATTGATTGTATAGAGGAGTGATATTGTTACATCTTGCTGTAATAATATTTTAGTGGAGAATGGATTGTAGTAGAGCAAGATTTGTGGAAGAAATTGCAATAGTCTAGGGAATTTATTTTAAAAATCTAGAAAAGTAAAATTAACAGGGCTTAGCAAAGAATTGGATATAGAGGAGAGAGAGGAAATCTTGGATGGGGAAATTTGAAGGTAGAGAATGTTTTGAGGGAAAATAATAAGTTCAATTTTGAATTTAATATGTTCATGGGATGTCCAATTTAAATATTACCAATAAGCAGCTGAGATGTGAAGTGTTATAAAAGTAGATTTCAGAATCATGAGCATGGAAATGGTCATTAGATCTGTAAGAATTGATGAGATCATCAAATAAAATAGTACAGAGGGAGAAGAACAGACTAGGATAGAGTCCTATGGAATATTCTTTATTATTTGGTTGTTGCTATTGTTGTTATTGTTTTTCTTTCATTCTTAAAGAGGACCAAAACATCAGAGAGGTGATGGTATAATATGTGAGTGAAATAGTTTTAAGTGAGAGAGCACTGTGCTATCACCAGTCTTACTTTTTCCTCTGGATCCCTCTGAGCAGAGTGGCAAGATATAAATCAGGATGACTGGAGATGGTCCTGGATGAAGTGGGAGATTTTGGCCTTTTACAACTCACTTCTTTGACATGTCTCAATTTGATTAAAGCAATATCCAACCAGTGATTAAGAGTAGTAAGAAATGATCCAGAGAATGTACTTTTTTATCCACTCAAAAAAAAAAGCAGTCGGGGAGGGAAAGACTCTCAAAGTGTCTGGCCAAAACAGAAATTGTTCTATTTACGTTCACTCTGGGACAATCAGGGCCTAAACGATGACCAAGTGGGACTGGGCCTGTGTTGTATTATTGGCCATTCAATCAGATCTAGAGTGATTTGGATTCTACTTCTTTCTTACCCTTCTTGCCAAGGGAAACCTCTCTGTACATACTTCTGATCTCATTACTCTCTTGGAACTGTTATCCATTGTCTTTGCTAAATCTTTATTCTCTTTGATTTTTTTTTTTTGTTTGTTTCAGGCACAGAGATGATACTAATGAAAATGCCCAGGAGATGAACTGATGCATGTAAGGAGCAGCATGTATACCAATGCTACTGGATCATAGAGTATAAAAAGTGACTAAAGTGTTGATATTCTTATTTTGTTTCAAAGAGGAGCATCACAGGGTCATGGATTTACTTCTGTGTGAATTGGATTTAAGTGAGGCAGAATTGCACTAAGACATAAGGAATAAGACAATTATTTTCATCCATCTATTCATTCCACCAAAGGAAGATCTTCACTTGCTTGGGGTAGACATCACTCTAACTCACTGTTGAATTTGAGCAACATAGGTTACTCTCAATGTAGTTTAGTTCTTCTGTCAAGATGCCAGTGCAAGATTGCTGCACATGATACAGCTTCTTGGAACCACAGGTGATAATCAGGTGAAAGCGGACTTCATAGGTTGATGAGTAGTCCTAAAAAGCACTTGATAAATTAGAACACCAGAAGTGCTAGTCCTCCCTGAATACCCCATACAAGAAGACAAGGAAGGTAGAAAGAACCAAATTTTAAAGAAAATAGAATGAAATAATAGTGATAGAAAGCTATCAGATTAGGTAGGGGAATGCTACCTTTAGGAAGATCAATTTGACAACTAGGCAGAAGAGAGAAAATTAATCCATGGAAAACAACTAAACGAGAATGAGATAATAAGAGTCGATTACAAGATGGTAGCAGAGTCAGAGAAAAAATAACAATAATAATGGGGTATATTCAAGAGATATTGCAAAGATAAAATCAACTGTACTTGGCAATAGATTGGATATCAGGGTTGAGAGGGTAATACACATCCCTAAATATTAAAGCTCAGATTTAAACTCAGATCATCTGATGTTAAGACTATCACGCTTGTGGGGAATTAATGGGAAAAAAATGCAAGGAAAGGTGGCCTAGTGTAACAGACGTAAAACTATATTATAAAGAGACACTCATCAAAACAATTTCATGGAAAAACCATGGTTCAATGGGATAGGTTAGGTGCACAAGACCAAATAGTTAATGACTATAGTAATCTAATGTTTGATAAATCTAAATACTCGAGCCTCTATGATAAGAACTCACTATTTGACAAAAATTGTTCAGAAATTTATAAATAGTGGGGCAGCTAGGTGATGCAGTAGATAGAGCAACAGCCCTGAAGTCAGGAGGACCTGAGTTCAAATCTGTCCTCAGACACTTAATACTTTCTAGCTGTGTGACCCTGGGCAATTCACTTAACCCCAATTGCCTCAGCGAAAGAAAGAAAGAAAGAAAGAAAGAAAGAAAGAAAGAAAGAAAGAAAGAAAGAAAGAAAGAAAGAAAGAAAGAAAGAAAGAAAGAAAGAGAAACATAAATAGCATGGCAGAACTAGATAAGGACTAACATCTAACACCCTATACCAAGAGAAAGTTGAAATGAATTTATGATTTAGACAAAAAAAGGTGATATTGTAGACAAATTAGGAGGAAAAGGTATAGTCTGCCTCTTATATCTGTAAAAAAGGGAGGGATTTATGGCCAAAAAAGAACTAGAGAACATTATGAAATGCAACATGGATAATTTTGATTACATTACATTAATAAAAAGTTTTATAAAAACACAACTAATGCACCCAAGATTAGAAGGAAAGCAGAAAGCTGAGGGGAAAAAAATTTACAACCAGTGTTTTTGGAAAACATCTCATTTCTAAAATACATAGAATTAATATAAATTTGTAAGAACACAAGCCATTCCCCCATTGATAAACAGTTAAAGGATATGGACAACTTTCAGATGAAGAAATTAAAACTGCTTCTTAGTGATATGAAAAAATGCTTTAAATCATTATTGATTAGAGAAATGAAAATTAAGACAACTTTGAGGTACCACTTCACTCTTCTCAGGTTGGCTAAAATGACAGATAAAGATAATGATAAATATCAGAGGGGATGTGGGAAAACTGGGACATTAATGTATTGTTGGTGGAAAATAATTTGGAGCTATGTCCAAAGGGCTATTAAACTGTATAAACCCTTTGATCCAGCAGTGTTTCTCCTGAGTCTGTATCCCAAAGAGATAATAACAGGGGAAAAGACCATTATGTGCAAAAATGCTTGCAGTAGCTCTTTATGTAATGGCAAGAAATTGTAAATTGAATGAATGCTTATCAGTTGGGAGAAGGTTAAATAATTTATAGTATATTAATGTAAAGGAATTAATATTACTGTTCTTTTAAAATAATGAACAAGCTGATTTCAGAAAAGTTTGAAAGACTTGCATGAACTGATGCTAAGTGAAGTGAGCAGAACTAAGAGAATATTGAACATAGTAATAACAATATTATGTGATGATAAATGATGATTGACTTGGTTCCTTTTAACAGTGAGATGATTAAAGGCAATTCTAATAGACTTGGGAGGGAAAGTGTCATCTGCATACAGAGAGAGAACTATGGAGACAATATGAATCAGAGCTTAGTATTTTCATCTCTTTTGTTGTTGTTTCTTTTGTTATTTTCTTGCTTTTTTTCTTGTGTTTTCCCCCTTTTTATCTGATTGTTATCATTTATTATGAAAATATGGAAATATATTTAGAAGAACTGGATATGTTTAACCTATCAGATTATTTGCTAATTGAGGAGGTGGGGTGAGAGATAGAAAAATTTGGAACACAAGGTTTTGCAAAAGTAAAGCTGAAAACTATTTTTGCATGTATTTGGAAGAATGGCCCTCCAATAAAGGAAGCACCTGAATGATTATGACCCTTATAACTGCAATATCCATGATCCTTGAGTTTAATTTTAAAAATAAATAAGTTTCCCATTTTGTGTAGAATGCTTAAAAACACATTAGTTTTATAGCTTTAACCTCCCCCAAAAATAGTAAAATTAAGTCATAGATTATAGCATTGTACTGTGATAAAATTAGAAGCTTTTACTTTTTTTCTCTTACCTGTAAAATGTGAGCAGTGTCCCATAATTCAAAAATGTCATTTTTTTTACATTGAAAGTAGGTTGAGAAAATTATTTGAAAGTTTTCACTAACTAATAAGCTACATATGTGTATGTACATCTATCTACTCACATACATATATACATATATATGCATATGTGTACAAATGTGTTCATATGTCTATATAATGAACCTTAGAATTTTATTAATATTTCTCTTTCAATTGAGTAAGGTAGAGGAAGTTTGGAAATAAATAATTTCATTTGGAAATCTTTGCTTTTTTGTTATTTAAAATGTTTTAAATATTTTTTTAAAAGTTGTAGGAAAAAGCTGAAAGAAAGATCCCCTCCAATATACATGGATCAAGTTATCACTAATAATCTCTGCATGTTCCAAGCACAAAATCAGTGTGTATATCATGCCTGTATTTTCAATAGGGACATATGCACAACTACAATTGAAGAAACTATTTAAATATAATTTGTATTTTGAAGGTAGAACTCACATTACACAGGTAATAAAACAGCAGCTGGAGGTGACTTGGAAGCCTAGAAATGGCTCTCATCTCTAATACAGGGAGTTAGCTGTCATATAGCTTTGATATCCTTTTTTCAGATCTTTAGCAACATTTGAAGAGAAACAAAACATTATGAGCTTTCGTTCAGCTGGTGGTTTTATAATCAAATTTCTTTCACAGATAGAGAAGTATGATATATGGATATCTTTTTCTAAAATTAGTTTATATGGCAGAGAAAAGTTGATTTTTCAGAAAATATAATAACAGCTTGGTACCAAAGTGCTGACAACTAAAAGACTTCAAAAATTATGCAAACATTTTCTGTCAACTTGTATGACTTTCTCCTCTTATTTTTCCTTATAATCATATACTTATTTCTTCTTTGCGTATAAAAACAAAGCTAACTATATCTATTTAGGCTATGGCTAGAGCATATGCTTATGTTATCTGTATTGAAATGACTGTCAAACATTTGGAATAATAAAATAGTTGATTTCTCATTTAAAAAGTATACTCCTTATCAAAAATATATACACCTGCATTTTTGAAATCCATGGTCCAAACACTCTCAATAGGGAAAATGAGGATTTAATTCCTATTTCAATCACTTAGTAGGTGTGTTAGCTTGAATAAATGACAGTTTTGAATGCATAATGGGAAATAGCAACAACATCACTGTTTTTTGGGGGGGTTGTGTGCATGTAAGCATGTGTGTATGTGTGTGTGTGTGAAGATTAACCAATGTGATGTATTGAAAATGTTTTGAAAGACATAGAGTGTTCTACAAATGTCAGCTATTAATCATCTCATTCTCATCATTTTCTACTGAGTTGGAATTATTTGGTAGTAATCATTCCAATATTATCCAAAAGGAAAAATGTAATAACAAATTGTAATTATTTTTAAACTCATATCATGGGTTTCATTTATCTTTTAAATAAAAAAATCTATATGTATATATTAAGAAATTACAAAATACAAGGAATTTTGAGGGAGACACAGAAGCACAAGATATAGTATTTACCTTATAGAGACTATTTAAAAGCCAATTCATCTTTGAAATTGGGATAACAAAACCACAGCTGTTCAGTTTGCTGTTCACAATGATTCTGAAAGTCTTAGCAATCTATCAATTAGCATATATCTATTAAGTGCCTACTGTATTCTAGACACAGTGCTAAGTGGTAAGGGCAGAAAGACAGGTTGTAACAGCTTATAGAGATTTGAAGAGGCTTATAATTTTTTTTCTCTGCATCATTGAGCTGCACCTTTGTAAATTTTTTTCTAAAAGTCTTAGGGATCCACTAGATGTTATTGATTGGGGGTGTGGCATGCTTAAGGAAAATTTCTTTGGCACTATGTGAAAAATGGATTAAAGTAAAGAGAAACTTGAGTTGGGGAGACCAATAGAAATGTGATGAGGGTACGGACTAAAGAAATGGCAAGTGAAATAGAAAGGTGAGAGGACATAAAAGGTGTCATGTGACTGCTTCTTATTCTATTTTTTCCTATTAGTTTGGATAATTAAGATTAGTTCAACAGAGTAAATTTGTAAATTCTTCTGTTCCTGATTCCCCCTTCCTCTCTACTTTGGGAGTTCATATATGGCCTGTTTGATTTCTTGTTTTTTCTTCTGAGATTTGATTAAGTCCATTTTCTTTTCTTTTCTTTTTCTTTTTTTTTTGATTTGCTAATTTAAGGATTTAATGTTTTTAAATAGACATCCATTCAATTTAGATTTCAATTTTATTATCATGTGCAATCTATTATTGCATGATAGAATTCCTAATAATTTTTCTTTTGCTTTTTATATTAATCCACTTTTTCCCATTTTTGAGAGTGATATATTATCTTTTTCAATTAAAAATATCAATTGTCCATATTGAAAACATTCATTCTTTCATTATATCTCATTAACATTTATGATTTATCTGATTTAGTGTTCAGTATGATCTGCACTAAAACATTGTCAAGAGCTAGGATTTTGGTATATTGACGTTTGCCAAAATTTCTAAAAGTTCTTTTGCTTTGTTCTTTTTGATTCCACTGATAGCATCCAAAGCAAAATATACAAGCAGAATGATTTAAACAAGCTTGAATTTGCCATAGTGGTCATGGGAAGGAAATATTTTTTTCTTTTATAATATATTGCTAAATATGATTTTTAAGAAAATCAGCACCTCCTATAACAGTATATGCTAAAACTATCACCATGGTATCATAGGAATAGTAGAGCTACTAGAGAATGCTCCCACTATAAATATATTTTGGAATCAGTATAAGAAAGCTATAGAAGACCTGAAGATGACACTGAAAGGTTATATTAATATCTAGCTATCAACTGAATAGAGAATTTGAATGCCACAGTCTAAATTAAGCCTATAAAAATAGACAAAATATTAGGAATTCAGAAAATAATTTTTTTTCAGAAACTCTAGATATCTACAACTAACACTCAAACCAGAAGTACAAAGAATAAGTTGAAAAAGACATTCAAAACAACAAACAATAAAATAAATACTATGATGTCATTCAAAAACAAAAGCAATGAGACTTGAAAAATAAATAATTCAAAAGAGAAAGAGAATCCCTGAAAAGGAGCATATGGAAAACGTCTGAAGTCTGACAAGTACAATAACTGCAAGAATATAGCTTAGATAAGATACACAGAAAAAAGCTTTTAAGCATTGATAGTAGAATATGAAAATCAAGGAAAGCAATGAAAGCATAATCCTTAAAAAGTCAAAAAGTAGTAGACCTAGGAAGACATAATTATCCGCTAACATGTTTCACATTGCAGCATGGAATGCTAACAAAATACTTCAGTATCTTCCTTTCAGAATCAAGGCTAATATCACCTTTCTTAAAACAAGGCATTACATACCTATTATCAAAGTGTGAGAACACCAGTACTTACTTTAGGCATAAGTCAATTTCATGCTTAAGTATTCAATTCAAAGCATTCACATCTTGTGTTACTTTCAAAAATCTATACAAACATTTACAAGAAAAGAACATATTGGCTCAGATAAGAAAGGTATGCCAAAAAGTCTCATGAGTGTAAAAATCAAATTCTTATTGATTTGGTAGCATTTTTTAAAGCCATCTGAAAGAATCATATCATTTATTCCACATTTATTAATGTAAAGCTTTTGATTCTTACCATTTGTTCAGGTGTTTAATAGAGTTAATCTTAACACTTATCTCATAAAGTTGTTGTAAGGACAGGCCTTTTCCTAAATCTCCAAAAACTCTAAAATTTGACTTGTTATAATTATTGTCTGCCATAGTAACTATAGTACTTCGTTATTGTTTGTTCTTCATTTTTTAAGATAACCGTGACATCAGGGAGGTGATGCCATGACATGCAAGTGAACTGGATTTAAGTAAGGGAGGACTGGGCAAAGTCACTTTAAAATTATGAGTGCTTACAATAATTACTTTATATGATTGTAACAAAAATCCTTGAGATAAGTGCTATTATGATTTCCATTTTAATGTTTAAGAAACTGAGGCAGACAGTTGAAAGCTCAACAACTGCTCATAATTTGAAGGTGCATTTGAAGTTGGGTCTGTTTTCAGTTTTAATGCTCTACCTACACTGCACCATCTAGCTGCCCTGAGGCAACTGTAATAATTTAAGAATTTAATTTAACAGTTACTAACTTGTGTTGTTAGAGAGGGGATTACCTTGCACATTCAAAATACAGAAATAAGGGGCAACTAGATGGTGCAGTGCCAAGGCCACTTTGGCAGTAGATGAGGAAGAAGGAGGTCATAGAGATTCTGTGTCCATCCAATTCAATCCTACCTCTAAAGACCAAGAATAAAAACCAAGGATTTTTGCTTATCCTGACACTGGCTGATTCTAAGGTATCCAGGGTGCTAACACAGTCATCACGTGTTTTCATCTGATTTGGTCTGAATTTGTCATATGTATTTTTTCTCACTTTTCAAATGTGAGTTCCTTGAAAGCTTAACTTCAGTACTAAGCATAATAAGCTTTGAATAAATGACTTTTCATACAATTCATTTATTCAGTCATTAATTCTTTCATTTCTTCAGTACATTTTGTAAACAGGGAGTATTAAAGTATTGCTTTTTAGTAGAGATTAAGTGAATGTTGACTAATTAAAAATTCTACCCTGCATGTGTCTGTGTGTGCTCATATACCAAAAAAGACAAAGTAGGTGTCATAAGAGAAATAAAGATGATTGATGTGGTAATTGCCTTCAAAAAGTTTACAATATAATGAATAACATCACTCTTAATTCTTTTTTCACTAAAAACCAAATTACAGATAGGGTAAAATAAAAAAAAAAAGTTTTTTTGTTTTTGTTTTTTTTTTTTTTTTTTTTTGCTAAGGCGATTGGGGTTAAGTGACTTGCCCAGGGTCACACACAGATAGGAATTATTAAGTGTCTGAGACCAGATTTGAACTCAGATCCTCCTAACTCAGATCTGTGCTTTATCCACTGTGTCACCTAGCTGCCAGAGGAAACAATTCTTTGTCATTAAAAAACTGAATCTTTTAAATAAAATATTTATATTCCAAATTTCCTTATACTTCTGACACTTATGCATTGATTTTTAATAAACATATCTTTTCTTTAAAAAGCCTCAGAGCTTAAAGTGTATAACCAGTCATGCAATATTGAAATGAGTATCAATAACAATGCAATAATGCCAAAAAAAGAGAGAAAAGATAGAATTTTAAAGTGGATGGCTATTTCCCATTACAGAGTCATTCTTTTTATTTAGAAAAACAATACTATCTTGGTTTCATTCATTTTAGCTAACATTAAGGATGAAATCAAATACAAACAATGTTAGATGTTTCCCTTGGAAGCCTATTTCTTAAATATTTAATATTTTGAAATAAGTCAAAGAAACGGATCACTTCCTAACTTCATGACTCATATCTACCCTGAGACCAGTTAAATAATTCAAGTGCTTTATTAGCAAATGATGACTTCTTGGTTGACAACTTGCATGGTTCAATCTGATATGATTTAAAAAGTTGTAGAGTAGCAAACCCATGAAAATGAAGCTTTCAATACAAGTAGAAACTGACTTACCTAGTGTTAATTGACATTTTAACAAAGGAGAGTCTGAAAATTATTACAGTGGATATGATATATCAGTACACAATGGATATGAGATACTTTTGAAAATTATAAATTTCTTTTTATATGTTTGTTTTTAATTGTTTTTTATTTGTTTGAGTTTATTTGGTTTTGCTTTACTTACAAACCAAAGATTATATACCCTATAAATACAAGTTCAAATTAAACATGGATAATTTCTAATCAGTAACTGTGAAAGCAGGGGCATAGATATTATTTTTCCATGTTAAAATGAAATGTAAAAATCTCCATGTTTCAAACTTTAAAAAATAACAATGAATTCCCTTTTTAGTTTTGTTGTTGTTGGGAAGAAGATGATAAGGAAATATCTAAGAGTTATTCAGATCTGCATTTTTTAACAAATTGTGAGTTAGAGCATTTTTTCACATGGTAATAGTTAACTTTTCTAACTTTCTGTTCATATCTTTTGACCATTTATCAATTAAGGAGTGACTTGTTTTTGTAAATTAGAATTTACAAATTAGTAATACAAATTACAATAAGTCATTCCTCAATTGATGGGCACTCCCTTAGATTACAATTGTGTATACCCTTGGATCTAGCAAAACAACTATTAGATATGTAATGCCAAAGAGGTGATAAAAAAGGTAAAAGAATTTCCATGTACAAAAATATTTATAGTAATGTTTTTCATGATAGAAAAACATTGGAATATAGACTTAGTGTATTGCCAGATCAAAAGATATACATGGTTTTATAGCCCTTAAGCAGAGTTCCAAATTGCTCTACAGAATGGTTTCTATACATAACTCCACCAACAATGCATTAATGTTTCATTTTCCCCACATCCCCAACATTTGCAATTTTTCTTTTCTGTCCTATTAGAAGAAGTAATTCATAGTAAATAGTACCTTGGATTTGTTCTAATTTGCATTTCTTTAATCAATAGTAAGAACTGTTTTTCTTATAAATATAGATAGATCTTGGTTTTATTTGTTAGTTCAATTTTTTTTTAATTTCAACTATATTGATCTCTCTTTTGAGTTTCAAAATTTCTAATTTGACATTTTATTGGGAATTTTTTTTTAACAATTTTTATTGCATTCCCAGTTCGAGTCCCTGTTTCTCTATTTTATTCATGTAAGCATTTAGAGATATAAAATTTCTCTTAAGTACTTGTTTGACTACATCCCATAAATTTTGCTATGTTTTTTCATTATACAGGAAATAATTTATTTTTTCTATGTTTCATTGTAGAATTCTGGATTCTTTTAATCCACACTGCTATCCACTTCCATTTTATAGGAGACTTCATCCCATTCATATTTACAGTTATGATTACTATTTGTATTTCTCTCCATCTTATTTTCCCCCACTTATAGTTCTTTATCTTCTTTCATTCTATTTTTTCTGACCAGTGTTTTGCTTTTAACCACCACCTCCCTCATTCTGTTGTCACTCCTATCAATGCCCCCCTTTTGTTTCACTCTTCCCCTCCAACTTGCATATAGGATAATATCGATTTGTTTACCTAACTGTATGTATATGCCATTCCTTGTTTGAGACAAATCCAAGGTTCAAATAATGTTCATCCTTGCCATTATTTCCCTCTACTGCAATAGATCTTTCATTCCTCTGCCTGATATAATTTATCAATGCTTTCTCCCTTTTCTTCTTCTCCTAGTATACTCCTTTTTCTGCACCTCTTGATTAATTTTTCAAATCATCACATAAAAATCAACTTATACTCATATCCTTTGAATAAATATACTCTAAATACTCTAATAAAAATATATTTCTTAAGAATAGCAAATATCTCATGTAAAGAGTTTAGTATTATTGAATATCATGATTTTGTTTGTTTGTTTTGTTTTTCCTTTCCTGTCTGCCTTTTTATTTTTCTCTTGACTCTTTTATTTGAAGATCAACTTTTCTATTTAGCCCTATTCTTTTCATCAGGAAAATTTGGAAGTCTAGTATTACATTGAATATCTATATTTTCCCTTTAAAGATTATGCTCAATTTTGTTGGGCAGTTGAATCTGGAAAGCTCTTTTGCTTTCCAGAATATCATATTATAAACCTTTTAATCCTTTAATAGTGAAGCTGTTAAATCCTGACTGTTTCTGACAGTGGTTCTTTGATATTTATTTTTTTTCCTTGTTTGCTTGATTTAGTTTATCCTTGATCTGATAATTGTGAATTTAGCTATAATATTCTTGGAGGTTCTTTTTGGGATTTCTTTCAGAAGATGATCATGATGGATTTTTATCCTCTGATTCTAGGATATGAGGGCAGTTCTTGCAAATTTCTTGAAAGATGATGTCCAGGTTCTTTATTTTATTTTGTTTTTTTGATCATAGCTTTCAGGTACTTCAAAAATTCTTACTTTATCTTTCCTCAATCTATTTTCCAGGTCAGTTTTTTTTTTTTTCTGTTTTATTTTTGCTTTCCAGCGAGGTATCTTCCATTGTCTTCTATTATTTTTTTCATTCTTTTGATTTTGTTTGACTGATTCTTAATGTCTCATACAATCCAAGCTTCCACATGCTTTTTTAATTTTTAAGGAATCATTTTCTTCAATTAACTTTTCTACTTTCTTTTTAATTTGGCCAATTCTGTGTTGTCAAGCAGAATTTTCTTCAATTTTTGTGTTTCTTTTTTTGGCCATTGACTTTTTTTTCACAATTCTCTTGCATAATTCTCATTTATTTTCTTATTTTTTTCCCTACATCTCTTACTTGACTTTTAAAATCTTTTTGATCCCTTCCAAGAGGAATTTTTGGACTTGAGAACGACCCATATTATCCTTTGAGGTTTTGCATGTAGGCATTTTGATATTGCTTTCTTCTTCTGAGTTTGTGTTCTGATCTTGACTGAAGGCTCTTTTTTTTTTTTTTTTTTTTTTTTGCTCATTTTTAAAAGCTGAGCTCTGCTACTTGGGCAGACAGAACACTGCTGCAAGCTTCTTGTGTTTATTAGCTTTCTACACAAAGGCCTCTGAGGCAGGCAGTGTGCCTTTGGCTCTAAAATGGCCCAATTTAGGCCTGTTGTGCCGATTCTGGGTCTGTCGGTTTGCCAACTGTGCTGGCAGTGGAGACCTCACAGCTGGCCTGCTAATCCACTGGCCTGCTTCTCTGGAACTGTCAGGACTTGGTTGCTGATCTGTACTGTGACTAAAAGTCTCCCAGTGGCTTGTTTGGACTCCATTAATTAGTTACCTCTCAAATTTATGGATAAAAGAAAAGTTCAGGACTAAATGCATAATTAAGACATTCAGGGAAGTATAATGGACAGTTTTGATTACATATAATTTAAAAGGTTTTGCAAATACAAACCACTGTAATTAAAAAGAGAAGCAAGAAACTATGATGTGTGTGTGGAAGGGAATAATCATTTGCAGCAAGTATCTCTGATACTTTAGTTTTAAGACATAAAAACCTGATTCAAATTTATAAGAGTAAAGGCCACTCCCCAACTGACAAACAATCACAGGATATTACAGATTGTTTTAAAAGAAAGATATCCAAGATATTTATAGTCTTATAGAAAAAAGACTAATAATCAGATACATATAAATTAAAATAAACTAGAGAGTCCCCCTCACAGGTCTCAGATTGACTACACTAAAAAAAAAATGACAAATACAAGAGGGGATGTGAGAAATAAGTTAGTTTAATATATTGTTACAGGAGATAGGAGATGATTTAATCATTCTGGAAACCAATTTGGATCTATGCCTAAAGCTATTAAATTGTGTATAGTATTTGACTCAACAATGCTGCCACAACTATAAACCAAAGACATCAAATAAAGATGAAAACAATCCATGTGTAAAAAATATATATATAGAAACTGTGTATTTGTGTGTTTGTGTATGTCTGGATGAGTATGTGTATGTCAAAAACTTAAAGGAAAGTCTATCAACTAAAGAACTGCTAAATGATTTATGGTACATGAATATGATGGAATATAATTGTTCTGTAAAAAAATGATAAAAGAATGATAAAAGGAAGAAAAAGAAACTAGAAAAACTTTTATGAATTGATGCAAAGTCAAGTAGGCAGAATCAGGAGAAAAACTTACACAGTAACAATATTTGAAAATAATTAGCTTCAAAAGATTTAGTAACTTGTTCAAAAAAATAAACAATGGCAATTCTAATAATAATCCTGAAGGACCTAAATATTAATATGATGATGACATAAATCAAATAAAATATTAATACGTTGTAGTACATTCTCAACTCAGTCGTTCATAGGCTCATCATACAGAATGAAATCGTGTGGGGGGGGTGGGGGGGGAGAGGGTAGACATGACCATGGCAGATAATTATTTTAAATGACTGCACATATTTATGACAGGTTTTGTTTTCCTTGCCTCCTTAAAGGTGGGACAAGAGGAGGTGAGATAAGAAATTCAGAACTGAGAATAAAATAAACTTAATTTTTTTTAAAGATAATTGCTAATATTGTAAGACAAACAAAAAGACTAAGCAAGAACTCAGGCATTAAAATAATTTAGTTCTTAGCCACTATCTTTGAAAAGTCCCTATATACTAATTCAGTTTCCCCTGATATTAAAAAGAATAGCGAATACTTATACTTATTATGGAATCTGGAAATAATATAAGATGATGAGCTTTAAGCGTTTTCAGGGAAAAACACTTTAAAATTATGATTCAGATCTTTGTTATGATATAATCTACAAAAAAAACCCAATAGATTTGTTTTCCAGAACAAATACACTAGCCATTATGTTGAAATCTATAAGCTTTTTTTTGTTTTTTTTTTTTTTTGTTTTTTTTTTTGTATTGGAAGTTCATAAGTTCATGTAGGGGCTAAAGACTTTCTACCTTCCCCAGTCAACTCACACTTTTTATTTTGCTTTTGTGTGTTTTCTTTGCCCAAAAGAATATGACTTCTTAGGAACAGGGATTTTCCTATTTATATGTGTGTATTTGAACCATTAGTGCATAACATCTTGCCTGGTGGAAAGTAAACATTAATAAATACTTGTTGCCAGATATTTCACTGGATGATACCCCTCACATAAAAGGGGGAAGGGGGTCAAGAAAAGAGACTGTACTAGGCTTGAGGAATATAGAGACAAATATAGTGACAAAAATGAAACAATCTGACTTCAATGACCATGCATTATGTGACATTTTTATTATATATATATATATATATATATATATAATATGCAGAACTAAGATTACAATTAACTACTATTGACTTTGAAGGCTATTATATCTGCTTGATCAAAAAATCTATCTACCTATAGACAGAGAAAGATAGAAAGTGAGGGAGAGCACTTTCTCAAACTTCACTGATTGGTTTCCTACCTATGATATTCAAATGAGTGACAGATTAATTAATTAGCTAAGTACATAATCTTGAAGCTTTCAAAGTAGATTCCAAATGTTGAAGGGAAAGTCTGAAAAAAGCCTAGCGAATAGAATTAAATAATTGTTAAAGTTAAATGGTTAGGGAAGGCATGTTTTTTGTTTTGTTTTGTTTGTTTTGTTTTGTTTTGTTTTTGAAGGAGAAGAGGGGATCTTTGAGGATGGAAAGTCCTAAACTTCTAAAATGTTTTTTTTTTCTTTTTTACTTCATTCTTTTCTTCCTTTTTATGGGTAATAAGCTTCATTTTTTTTCCACAAAAAAAAATAATTCAAAATGTGCAAAGCACTCACAGAATTTGTAAACTGATATAGAAATTATAAAAAAAAGCATTCACTAGCCCATAAACAATTCATGCAATTCTCTCAAATCTCAATTGTTTAACATTAAAAAAGCCCAAACTTAATGAATATTTACTCAGATGAGCACTTCTGTATACATTATAGAAGAAAGAGAATTGTATGTGTAACAATAAATCTCTGTTATTGATAGTTCTTTTTTTTTCTTTCAAGTTGTGTACTTCCAAATAATCCCTTGTCTGTGATTCCTTCTTGCCTTTATTCTGTTCTCCTTATGAATTTATAAATCATGCTCCACAGACTATTTTCTTTTATTCTTTTTGCAGTTTTATTTTTCTCATTTTACACCCAAAATTTAAAAAAGAAAGAAAAGAAAAACAAAACACTTGCTCCTAGTAGAAATATAAATGCATATATCATTCTACAATTTTTGTTCATACCCTTTCTTTCAAGTGGTAGATAGCATTCCTTATCATATTCATCAAAATCCTTTGTATTAGTGTATCATTTCATTGATCAGAATTTTTATGGCTTTCAAATTTGTTTTTCTGTCTAATGTTATTATATAAATTGTTCCCATGTTTCCTAGTTCACTTTTTTACTATTTCTTAATGCATAATAATCTTTCATTACATTTGTTAAACATAATTTAATTCTCTTTTCCTCAATTTATGGGTACTCTTTTAGTTTCTACTTCTTTACCACAACAAAAAGCCATTATAAATATGAATGCTTATGTATAGCCAGTTTCAAATATAAAATTAATGCTATAGAGCTCAGGGAAGGGATGGATATATAGATGTGGATTGCAATCTTATAGAAATATAATTAAATCCATGTTCATTGATGTGATCCCTAAGTTAGAGAATGTAGAAAAAGAAAAAGAAAAAGGGACCTAGGTGCAAAACTTTGCTATTTATCAAGAGTTGGAAGATGGACATGATAAGAAGGTGGACATGATAAGAATGATGAGTGGGTATAGGGATGTTAAGAGAAAACCTTCACAAAAACCCAGAGAAGAGAGTATACATGATGGCAGGCTATTAAAAAGTGTTAAGTGCTTCAGAGAGATTAAACATGGATAAGGATTGATTAAAGGACAGTATATTTAAAAATTAACAGCTCACTGTTATTAATTAAGTGGTTATATGAAAAAGATCAAGCAGATGTAATAGACTTCAAGGTCAATAGAAGTCAAGTGTAATCTTAGTCTAATACCTCTTCATTGAAAGAAAATATTTTTTTCTCCCTGAGGAATTTATCCACCAATACAATCTAGACCCTTGATTCTGTATCCCCAAAGGTTAACTTCTAAACCTATTCCCTATTCTTGATTCCTTATTCCCATACTCCTCACCACTCCCACTCCAAATTCTCAGCCTCTCCATGTTGACTGTTCCATAGAAAACAACATTGATCATTGATCATGGCAAGAACTTGAATACTCTTTGCTAACTGTTTTGATTTTCAGTCCCCCCTCACTCCATTATTCTGTTACTTCTCTTCCTTTGAGAATCATATAATCCATATCTACCACCCAATCATAATCCTAATAACTATGAGCTCTAGGCTAATTCCTTTTCTTCCTCTCCTTTCCAACTCCTACCCTCAAACTAGCGGACTTCAACATATTTACCAAATTTCCTTCAAATAGTCTAATCACTCCATATCTATATCTATTTTCTTCCCATGACCCACTTCCCCAAATCATGTCAAACACACATGAAGATTGTCGTACTCTAGATCTTGCCACAATAATCAACTGGCTTTCTGCTTCTTCCTGTATCTTACCTTATCAAACTCTATTCTCTGTTCACATAGTGACCTCCAATCCCTTGATCCCTTAGTTCTTTCCATTGATCTTATACTAGGCATTCTTTTGTCTTTTCCCTTTATTGATCCCATGGTAAACCACTTCAACTCTACACTATTCTCTCTTGAATCTCTTGTCCCCTTGCCATATTTCAAATGTGTCCTGTAAAGCCTCTATTTTGGATTCCTCCCTATATCCACTGCCTTTATTTCTATACATGTGTAACTGAAAAAAAAAAAAATGGAGAAAATTTTGAAACCATTCTCATTGGTTCCACTACAAATCTGTGTTATACAACCTTGACTGTGCCTTCACCAATGCTGGATAGTCCTACTCTGCCTCCTTTATCAACTGATTATTCCACTCTCAACAGCAGTTCTTCCAAACCTTTTCATCTCTTTTCACATTCCTCATGGCTTTTCCTTCTTGTTTCATCACAGCTTAGAAATTTTCCTCATATTTTATAGGAAAAAAAATGAGGACATTTGAATGAGGTCCCTCTTTTTTCCTTCCTTATCTCATATCTACTTTATGTTTATATTTAATCACTCTCTGTCTACTGACTCTTTCTTTACTGCCTATAAATTTGCCAATGCCCCTCCTCTCCCCTCCAAAAAAAATCACCTCGATTTTCTAGCCCTTCTATCACTATATATTTCTTCTGTCCTTTGTAGCTAAATTTCTTGGAAATGTTTATACAATAGATGTCACTATTTTCTTTCAGCTCTCTTCTTAGTCTATTACAATTTCTGACCTCATCATCTCCAAATTTACCAATGATCTCGTAATTACCAAATTAAATGACCTTTTCTTAATCTTCACTCTTCTCAACCTCTCTTCAGCCTTAATACCATTAACCCAATTCTCCTTGATACTCTTTTCTCTAAGATTTTAGGAAATCATACTGTCTTGGTCCTCTACTTAGCAGATCATTCCTTTTCAAATGTCTTTGTCGGTTCCTATAACTTTAAGTGTCCCATTGGATTTTATTATGAAACTTACTTTTTTCTCCTTTTATACTACTTTAGCGATCTCATCAACTCTAAGGATTTAATTACTATTTCTCTGTTGATGATTTTCACACCTAACTCTTGTCCTAACCTCTTTGTCCTAATCCCTCCAGATTTGCATCAGTACCTTCTCAAGCTGGATGACCAATAGGCATTTTGAACTCCCACATATTTTGAGGTTTAACACATTCAAAATTGGATTCATTATCTTTCCTCTAAACCCATTGCTTTTTCATAACTTCCCTATTAAAATAAAGGAAGACATTATAGTTCTAGTCCTCAAGGTTTAAATCTTAGGCATTATCCCCTATCTTCCATTATCTCTCTTCCTCCATTAGTAATCTATTGACAAAATCTATTAATGAATTTATCTCTTTTATTTCCTCTGATACACGTGCCATTTTAATGCAAGTTCTCAGAACCTCAAACCTGGATTAGTTTAATAAAACACCTATCCCAATTCTGTCCTCACTTCAATCCTGTCTGCTGACAAAATGATTGGATTATATCATCTCCATAAATCCACTACTAAGAGAGCTGTATTGGCTCTCTTAGCATCCCTAGGATTAAGTACAAAATTGTTATCTGAAGTCTTTAGTAACAGTGTCCTCCTTCCATTCCATTCATCTTATTTCTTATGCTCTGCCACATATTATGCTCCAGTGACACTGGACCCCTTTTATTGTTCAACAAATACAACGCTCTAATTGCCAGCTCTAGAAATTTTCTTTAGCTTCCTCTCATACTTCCTCGTCCTTGCTTCCTGGCCTTCTTCAAGTCTATAAGAAAAACCCATTCTCTTTAAGAAGATTATCCAACCTTTCTCTTTATTCTAGCATCCTTTTTTTCCTGCTAATTATTTCCTATTTATCATAAATATGTTTGTATACACACACACACACACACACACACACACACATATGTAAATATAATTTGTGAAAATCTTTGCTGGTTTTCTTCCCCATGAAGTGTAAGGTCTTTGAAGGAAGTACCTGTATTTTTATTCTTTTTGTTTCCCTGGTACTTAGCACAGTACTTGGTGCAAAACAAATGCTTATTGACTAATTTATTGATTGACTAACAAACACATCAATGATACAATAATTTAAATATTGAATGAAATTTTAGATTAATTTAAGAAAGAGACAATAGCCTAAGCCTTGTGTCCCATAACTTTTCTATATGATATATAATTTGTAGTGTATTTAATTTCAGAATTCAACCCATATTGCCAAAGTAGCAATGTACTTTAAAAAATTAAGTTAAAGACTTTTTTTAATTCTGCTAAATGCTAAATTATCTTGGTTTTATATATTTTTTCTGCATCTGTGAGTATCAAACTACATTATAGTTCTGTTAAAGCTTGAACGTAATAACCTATGTAGCAAAATACACATTTTGAGGTTATCAGGAGTGAGGTTTGGGGAGCAAAACATTTAACTGTGAAACGTTGTGTGGCCATCAAGCAGAAGCTGTGATCCAAAGTGTGATTTTGAAATAATATAACATGCAATATTGTACCTGAATGGAATAATTAAAGTAGATTTTCTTGTTTTCTTCTTAGGTGATATTTCCTATTGCTCATGATATCATGTTACAGAAGTATACTCTGATTTGGAAATTCAAAAATATTTACACTTTGAAACACAGATCATTTATGAATATTCATCAAGGTCAGTTTATAATCATGGTGTCTTAGCCATGCAATTTCATCAAATAATAACTATTATTATTTGCTTAGTGAAATAAACATAGCATACATATGCAACAAATGCTATTAAAATTTGTTTCTTTCAAAAAGGAACAGAATATTGACCTCCATCTCACTTCCTAAAAGTTATTTTTCCAAGAGCATATATAACTCAAAACTTTTCACAGCTAATTGAATTTGATTTCATGAAGAAATTGTTGCTACAGGACATTTCAAGATATAACCAGATGTATTAGGACACCATTATTTAGCTTTACCTTTCTCCTAAGGTAAAACATGAAGGTTTAATGTAATCACCTAATCATTTCCCTAATAGTCTGAAAATTGCAAGGAATATAAGGCAAGATTCTTTTCTTGTAAGCCTTTCATTCAAAAATGAAGGTTTTTAACTTTTTTCCTATCATGGTCCCTTTTTGAAGTTTGTTGAAAGCTACAGACCAATTTTCAGAAAAAAATATATATTTCCATACATCAAACATATAGAATTACAAATCAAACTGCAGAGATAACACAACTTTCCCCCCATGAAACTGAGGTTAAGAACCCATTCTTCTAAATTAACAAAATGCAGTTTTGCATATTGATTTGCTTTTCCTTTATATCCTGCACACAATATTCTAAGTAACTATGCCTCATTGTAATTCCCAAACATGACATTTCATCTTCTAATAACATAAATTTGAATACTTTTAAGTGACAAATCAGTTATGAGTTAGGATTAAGGAAATTAAGAGTTTTTAAGAAGGGGTAAAGAAAGAATATATTCAGCACAGGATAAGAGTAATGACCAATTATATAAAATACAATATAGAAGCAGAAGAAATAATATTTTGCATGAAGAACATCAAGAAGTTCCCAGTTTTTCTTGACCCTATTGTTCAGAAAGATAAGTGATTGTACTAAGTCTTCAAAGGCAAGGTGGAAAGAGGTTTTGATGGACTTTAAATTCCGAACAGAATAGTCTGTATTTAAGCCTACAAACAATAGGAAACTGGAGTTTACTGAGCAGGAATTTTAGGAATATCACTTTGATAGATATGTGGATTATGAATTAGAGATGGAGACCATGAAGAATTGAGACAAATTAGGAAAATATTGCAATTATACAAGCAAGGGGTAATACACATCTGGATTTACATTATGGCATTGCTGTATAATTGTATGAAGAGAAAAGGGTTAATATTAAAAAAAAAAAAAAAAAAACTTAGTGAAGTTGATTACCTAGAATTGATGATTCATTAAATATGTGGGAAGATTAAAAAAAAGTGTAAAGAATTATGTTGAGATTGCAAACCTGGATTATTATAATGATTAGGTTATTCTTGATAAAAACAGTAAATTTGTAAGGAAAATATTTGGAGAAAAAAGAGGATGAATTCTAATTTGCAGTTTGTCTATGTGATATATATACAGTTAATTCTCATATTTACAGTATTTATGTCATATAAAATCACTGTAAACACTGAAGTAGTGAATATTGAAGTCCTGTTTCTATATAAAATATAGGGTTAGGTTTCTGTGAGTGTCTGGCCACAACATTTATTATAGTTCTTTTCACAAACAAATCAGTAAATTTTCTCTTTCTTTTTTTCAATCTGTATGCATAACATTGTTGATTCATTAACATTGAACACATGGTCATACTTTTTTTTTTTTACTCATACCTAAATAAAGCTTATCTAACATTTATTTTCTCTACAAGATACATTATAATCATTTTGTGACTTGAAATACTGGTTACCACTCCAGAACTATAGGGCATTTAAAATAACAGAATTACCACAAACAACAAAAGATGTAAAAAATATGCCACTAAATAGACTACAAAAAGAACACTTGTTTACAGTATGAGAGCTGAAACAAGAAGGCAAATCATCACCTTGTTCAACCTTTAGGAACTCAAATTTTTCATCCTTCTATGTATCTAAGAATGATTTCAAAAACAACTTGAGTATAATTTGGAGGTACTAGGTAATAGTTGAATTTCAATATATGTAATCTCCAATAATGAAAATTGAATACAATTTGAAGCATCCAGTAATAACTGATAATTAAGGCTGGTGTGCAAGAGGGTTCTCTATATTAGTCTGTGTCTTTGTTTTGAAGTGATAATTAAACTGATAGAAGAGAATGAGATCACTGAGAGATAGTTTAAGGGGAGAAGAGAAGAGGGCCTAAAACACAACTTTGGGACACACTCATATTTAGAGAACATTGTGTCAATGATGAACCAGCAAAAAGACTGAAAAGCCACATTCAGACTGCCGTGAGGAAATGAATATAGAAAATGTCACAAAAAAAGTTCAGAGAATAAAGTATTCAGGAAGGATATGTCACTAGTATTTACAAATGTTGTAGAAAGGTTTGAATGAGTGAGATTTTAGAAAGAGGTGATTTGATTTAGCAGTTCAGAGATCATTGGTAATTTTAATAAGACCAGTTTCAGTTAAAGAAAAGGAAGAGGAGACAATTATTATAGACATAGGAATTAATCTACAAAAACAAACAAACAAACAAATAAACAAAACAATGACAGGATGGTAGCAGGATTAGAAGACAGTCTCATTGGTGTCTTTTATGGATGGAGAAGACTGAATGTGCATATAGGTAGGAAGAAATTATTCAGTATATGAGTATATTGAAGATTAGAGAAAAAGAACTGATGATTATGAGAGTAACTTCCTAGAGGAAAGAAATGGGTGGACATGCAATCAAAGACAAACTTAAAGTATTTGGACTTAATGAAACAATTCAAGTGATTATCAGACATTTAAGTAAAAGAAGAAATAAAGGGGAATGTCATCAGAGAGTTCTGAAATAAGGAGTAGGAAAAGGAAGGAATTCAAGTAAATGCTCTCTATTTTTCTTAATTATGAGCCATGGTCTACAGCTGAGACAATGAGGGAAGGATATTGCAAGAGGCCTGTAGACAACATATTTTGGAACAGCTTTTTGAAAAATATAATAAAGAACCAATGAGGGAGGAGTAAAAAAAAAAAAAAAAAAGAAAAAAAAAAAAAAGGATTCCATTGATGAACTGAGAGGTTAGATTAAATAAAAAATGTGAAATGAGTCAATTAGTCCAGTTTTATGATATCGCCATTCAGCAATAAGTAGAAGTAGAGGAGGAAAATGGTGGTAGCAATCTTGTTTGGGAGGTTCGGTTAATCATTTGAGTAACTAGGCATTTCTCTAATACCTTTTGTGCCTTTTCTACTGAGAAAAGAAACAATGGAAAGATGGAAAAAATAGTTAAAATCTTATTTTGAAGTTAAAGAAAACTACAGCTCTATATTCTGAAGCAATAATGCATTTTTTACCATGTTGTATTTTTTTAGCTAAATGAAATAAACTAGATTCCCTCACTAATTGAATTTCAATTAATTGAATCCTAGAATACATTACACTAGTATAATCAACAAAATGCTACAGAAAATGCACTAAACATGAGTCCAAATTCCAGTTCTGCTGCGCAGTATCTGTATGACTTAAGCCTGTTAGAACCCCAGCTTCTATAGATTCAAAATGCTATTAAAATCTTACTCTTTATCTCAGAGCTGTTACAAAAAAAAACAGATTAGATAGTATGTATAGAACGATTTTATCAAAGAAAGATGAAATGTAAAATCATTAAAATTACAGAATAGTATAAAAGTTACTTTAGATTATTTAAATAGATAATGATATAGGTTTGACCAAAATTATAAGTACAGATAATGCTGTAGGTTTGACCGAAACTTTAAGTATAGATTATCTCCAAATTATGTTTTCCTTTTTGAAGGAGAGAAAATATTATGATTAATAATGAAGCCTGATGAGGAAGAAAAAAATACATGCTTCAAAATATATGAAAAGGGAAATAGTATGAGATATGTTATACAAAATAGTTTACCAAAATTGAAGCACTAAAGATATGTTGAAAACTTCAAATCTACTTATATGACAGTGACAGAATTTCAAATTTAATAATATAACAGAGAATAATTTTACTCATATCTACTCTGACACACACAGCAATCATTAATGATGACAAAACAAACAAGCAAAAAGTAATCATATCTTATCCTCTCCCAAACAGCTTTTTTTTCCTATATTAATTCTACAAGTAGCATGATTGTGGTCACCTCAGTCACTCAGTCTAATTTGTAGAACTTCAATACACATGGCTCAAGTGCCATTACAGTCAGGGAAGGCGGGATCACCTTTTTTGGGGTTCTTACCTCCTTGAGAAGTCAGGGAAGTCATGACCACCTTATGATCTAAATCAAAAGAAAGCGGGAGAGTTATGAGCCAGAACTTGAAACAAGGTGTTAACTCAATGGAATTGATAGAAACAATGCTGATGTTTACACCTTTGAGAGTTCACACATTAGCTCACACATTTAAGAGAGTTTACACATTAGAGCTCACACATTAGAGTTCACAAATTCGGGAGATTCACAAGTCAGAAACCCATAATCCCACTCTCTCAGAGGAGGAGTCAACCTTTGGGTTCACACCTTTAAGAGATCATACATAAGAAGCTCTTAGAGCTTCAATCAGTCAGTCAGTCAGTCAGTTGAGAGGATTGAGAAGCCAGGAGTCAGATTTGAGCTAGAGGCAGAAGCTGAACAGAGGCAAAAGACTAGCAACAAGAGCTCTCAGAACCAAAGAAAGCTAATTGGGCTATTTTGGAAGAGACAATAAAAGATTGGATTTTAACTCCTGGCTGCATTTGAGGTGATTATTGGTTTGAACAGAAACTAAGGTTGCCTCCAGAAGCTCCCCAAGAAAATCTACTCCCAGAGAATGATTATATTTTAGAAAAAGAAGAGAACACCATAATATTAGATGTTACTACATGGCACACAGAGATCACTGGACCCAGAGTCAGGGGTCAAGAAAAAACTTGATTTCAAATTCAACCTCAGGTACTTATTAGATATGTAGTTGTAAGCAACTCACTGATATTTTGCTTCAGTTTATTCATCTGGTGAATCTTAAATTTCTTAATGGTGGAAGAGGCTATGATAATTTTAAATATAGACTTAAGGAAACTGCCATCAGAGGTAACAATCAGAAAGTGAAGAGAGGAAAATTAAAAATCAGAGTGAAGGGGGTGGAGTCTGAAATTATTAAACATAAGAAATATAGGTGGTCTTCTGATTCTCATATTCTTACTTTGAAATCATCAAAAATCTACCATTATATGTCACTTGCAAAATATCTTGCAAAATTCAGAGTTTATATACATTTTTGAATAATTTTATTGATAGAAAAATTTTTTTTTGCCAGTAATAAGTTCCCAGGGTCATCTCTTCTTGACATCTGGCTCTATTGTGGTCATTCTTTAATGAATAACTTCATCTTTTGAAGCACCAAACCCTTCTTAAAATCAAGATTCCTCTTTTTGAGTGCTAATTAAGAAAATTTGATTCAATTTCTTCAGTGTCAATAGGGATTGAATAAATATGATTTTTATACAGTTTTCTTGATGGCTATGAAAACAACTAACCTCAAATTAACAATTAATGGAGATGTTACCCCACATCCCCTTTGAATATTCTCTTTACCTATCTTCTCAAAATAATTCGTGTAGTGTATAGTTATTCAACTTGCTACATCTGAATATCTCAAAATAGTTTGTACACATTAATTCATCAAATTTTACAACGCCCCAGTGTAACTTTAATGAACCAAAAGTAAACAGTGAAATGTCTGTTGGCACTCTGGGTGTTATTGTTCAAGGACCATGCAACTCTGCATCCACAAAACAGGACTTTTGCTATTAAATTTTAATTATTTCTATGTATCACTGCCAATAAACTGAAAACAACTGCTCAGTTACTTTTAATTATCTCTGGCCTTGTTGGTAACAATATGACCCATGCTCATTTGATAATACTAGTGAATTTATTTTCATTATAGAGAATATGTGAGAAGTTATGTTTATTCTTAACACTGGAAATATAAGATTTTTGGCAATATTATGAATTAGCAAATGTGATAAATTAATGCCTGCAGCCTCACTTTGAATTTAATCATGTGAATTTCATAAGGCAAATTTTTACTGGTTTGGAATAAGTGTGGAAGACTATCCAATGAGTAATAATAGTGGCAAGATTAAAAGGAATCCAAGGTTTTGGGAACATTAAAGGCATTTTCAAAGATCAGAGAAAAGCATTTCTAAGACAAGCTAAAATTCTTAAATTAAATGCCAAAAAGAAATATGGGAAAACATTAGAATCACATGGTCCATGAATATAAACCATTTGAAACAAATGTTCAAAGAAAGAGTGATCGAAGCATAAAAATCCATTGTCCTTAAGGTCCATAAATATAGGTAATAATGGAGATTATTGCATTCAGTAATCTATTGTCTTGAAATCTGTTGACAGATCCAATAGGATAAGGATAGATAAGAAATAACTCAACTTCTATCACCATAAAATTAATGAAACCTTATATATAAATTTTAATCAAATGACCAATTGTGTACCTTATTTCTGAACTATTAGATCTGATAGAAGTTGTTTCAGTCTTGTGTACATTTAGAAAGTCAAAAAATATATAAAATTTTAAATTTAGAATAAAGAACAATATATCTTTTAGTGAATATTACTTCCATATAGATAACATAAATCCTTTAAGAAATAATAATTAATATATGACTCAAAACAATTAAATTATTTTTGCATGTCTACTATAGCAAGAATTAGACATTAGAGAAAGTGAAAGAAATTATAGATGATATAGAGTTTATAATTTTCTAGGGTTCTATGATCTTTTAAGATCAAAGATATACTGAAGTATTCAAATTAATCTGCCATTTCATCTATTAAGATTTCCTTTATCAGTATAGATTTCCCCATGAAATATTCTTATTTTGCTTCTTTAAATGTATGTTCAAATTTGTGTTTGTGTTTTATGTGCTTAATATATGAGGAAGATCTTCCTACTAATTAGGATTTTCTGAAAATGGACTAAACTGTGTAGCATATATTGGGGTCTTGTTCACTAAAGGTCTTCATGCAGAGACTAAATGAATATTTTCCAGACATGTCATGGAAGATTCCTTATTAATACAAAATGGACTAAATAACATTGGACATCTCTTTTGAGTCTGAGATTTTGTGATTCTCTGTAATATACGATGATAGCATCATAGATGTATTACAAGAACTACAAAACAAAGTGTTAATAAAGACACATAGGAAAGATTATATATGACCATAGAAGGCTACAAATAGATAGTGGTGTTTTAGATTGGTTATAAAGAAAGGGTCAAATCCAGCAGCTAAACAGGAGATATATATGTTAGGTACATGAGAAAAGACAGGATGTAACAAAGGACCAGTTGTGTTTTCAAGACCAGAGAGATGTACAGTTTTGTCATTTATAGCATAAATGGAGGAGAAAGTGATATGATATTAAGAAATTTGCATGACATCATTAAACAGAGCCAGAAGAAGAGGGAAAAAAGCTGTGCAGTTGATTAACTAATAACAGATAATATAAGTAACATGAAGAATCTTGCTTGGAAGTTGGAACCAAAATGGCAGTAAAAGTACAAAGTTGTCCAAACTCTCCTCAAAACTGCTCCAATTCCTTTAAATAATGACTCTAAACAAATTTTAGATCACTAGTACATCCAAAAGGATGGAATAGAACATTTTCAAGCTGAATACAACTTATAAAGTCAGAAGAAAATACAAAAAAAAAAAAAAAATAGAAATTGAGGGACGCTCATCATTTGGGGAATGGCCAAACAAATTGTGATATGTATGTGCAATGGAATGTCATTGTTCTATGGAAATAATGAGATGCTTTCAGGGAAAAAAAAAAAAAAAAAGGGAAGTCCTTCATGAACTCGAGCAAAGTGAAATGTACTATATATAAAGTAATTGCCATGTTCTGGGACTACCAGCTACAAATGACTACTATTTCCCATGACAACTCTGAAGAGCTTATGATGGAAAATCCTATCTATATCCAGAGAAGGAACTGATTATGTCTGAAAACAAATTAACACATAAAAGCATATTCATTCTCTCTCTTTCTCTCTCTCTCTCTCTCTTTCTCTCTCTCTCGCTCTCGCTCTCACACTCGCTCTCCCCCCCCCCTTCTTTTTCTCTCACAACATGACTTATATAGAAATGTTTTGCATAATTTTACAAGTTGTTTCTTAATGAGGGCTGAAATGGGAATAAGGGAAAGAACTTGGAACTTAATTTAAAAAGAAAACATAAAATATATTTTAAATTTAACTGGGGTAAATATTAAGTAAATAATTTTAAAGTAATTTTTGTTCCTCAAAATATCTTTTAATTACTAATAAAGGTGATTTATATGGATCATCGGATAGAATCATCAGATCTGAATTCCAACTCTGACAATAACTAGCTTTGTAACTTTCAGAAATTCATGTAACTTCTCTGAGAATCACTTTCCTTATTATGCCCAAAAAGTTATCAAATTGTGCATACCCTTTGATCCAGCAGTGTTTCTATTGGGCTTATATCCCAAAGAAATACTAAAGAAGGGAAAGGGACCTGTATGTGCCAAAATGTTTGTAGCAGCCTTGTTTGTAGTGGCTAGAAACTGGAAAATGAATGGATGCCCATCAATTGGAGAATGGCTGGGTAAATTGTGGTATATGAATGTTATGGAATATTATTGTTCTGTAAGAAATGACCAGCAGGATGAATACAAAGAGGACTGGCGAGACTTACATGAACTGATGCTGAGTGAAATGAGCAGAACCAGGAGATCATTATACACTTCGACAACGATATTGTAGGAGGACATATTTTGATGGAAGTGGATTTCTTTGACAAAGAGACCTGAGTTTCAATTGATAAATGACGGACAAAAGCAGCTACACCCAAAGAAAGAACCCTGGGAAACGAATGTGAACTATCTGCATTTTTGTTTTTCTTCCCGGGTTATTTTTACCTTCTGAATCCAATTCTCCCTGTGCAACAAGAGAACTGTTCGGTTCTGCAAACATATATTGTATCTAGGATATACTGCGACATATCTAACGTATATAAAACTGCTTGCCATCTAGGGGAGGGGGTGGAGGGAGGGAGGGGAAAAATAGGAACAGAAACGAGTGCAAGGGATAATGTTGTAAAAAAAAAAAATTACCTTGGCATGGATTCTGTCAATATAAAGTAATTATTGAATAAAAATTTAAAAAAAAAAAGAATCACTTTCCTTAACTGCAAAATAAAGATATTATTGTTTATATTCTTTACTTCCCATATAAGGACATTTACTTCGCATATAAGGATGGCTACTTTGAGGAACTTAACAATCACTTTTTAAAAGTGATTATATAGAAATTTCATTATATGAACTTTTGATATTTGTCATATTTGGCTTTGAACTTGGACATTTGGCTGCAGAAATTATTTTTCAGTAATTAATAGGCCTAATATTTTTGCAACCAAGAGACACCAGAGAAAGTCCTTTCTTCTTGTCATCTTTGCAAGAGTTTCCATGTTTTACATAAACTGATACATTTCTTCATAGTAGAAGTCACAACATATTTTTAATCCTAAGGCAATTGTTATCTGCTGAAAAAAATACTTGGGGAAATGATAACTGACTCATTGATGTGAGTGACTAACAACTTTATTAAATCCACATTGGTGTTCATAAACCATTTTGTGGGAAGAAATTTATAAGAGGCAATATTTTAAAAGGAGAAACACCATAAAAAAAGAAATATATCTGAATTTAGAATTGAACATAACTTTCCCCCTTTTATTATTGGGTTCACTTTCACAGTTTTCAATTATACTCACAGGTTGTGTACCAGAATTACTATTATTCCTGGGAGACTAAAGGTGATCCTAAGAGTAGTTATTCTGTACTGCCTAGACCCCAGCCAGCATATTTCTCATGAATATTTCAAGAAATTGATTAAATTTGTTTTTTTTTTAACAAATTTATTCAAAAGGCAAGAAAGGTTAATAATGACACAACCTTCTAATCACGAATCTAAGGTGTTCTTTGTTTTCTAAAAACATTCTGCTTAACATTTCTTGTAGTATAATAGTATTCCATCAAAATCATGTGCCACAACTTGTTCAATCAATGCTTAACTGATATGCATAACCTCAATTTCTGATTTTTTACTGTCAAAAAAAGAGCTAATATAAATATTTTTGTTCAAGGAGGTCATTTTCCCTTTTCTTTGATCTTTTTGGGACATAAATCTAGTAGTATTATTAAACAGTTTTTAGCACTTAGATCAGAGTTCCAAATTATTCTCCAGAATGATTGTACTAGTATGCAACTCCAACCACAAAGCATTAATGTTCCAGTTTTCTCACATTCCCTCCAGTATTCATTTTCCTTTTCTGTCATGTTAAACAATCTGACAGGAATAAGGTGGTATTTCAGAGTTGTTTTGATTTGCATTTGTCTAATCTATCATGATTTTGAGCATTTTTTATGTGACTATAGATAGATGGTTTTTTTCTTCTGAAATCTGTTCATATCCTTTGAATATTTTTCAAATGGTGAATGGTTTTTATTTATATAAATTTGACTAGTTGCCTTTGTGTTTGAGAGATCAGCCTTTATCAAAGAAACATACTGCAAATATTTTCCCAGTTTCATATTTTCTTTCTAAATTTGACTGCATTATTGTGTAAAAACATTTGCAAAACTTATTCATTTCATGTTATCAAAATTATCTATTTTATGTCCTGTATTCTTTTTATAATAGCTTTATTATTTTTCAAAATACATGCAAAGATAGTTTTCAACATTCACTCTTGCAAAATCTTGTGTTCCATATTTTCATTCCTCCTTCTCCATCTCTCCCTCTCCTAGAGAGCAAGTAATTAAGTAGAGGCTAAACAAATCTAATTCTTCTAAACATATTTCCAAATTTATCATTCTGCACAAGAAAAATTAGATCAAAAAGGAAAAATGAGACAAAAAACAAACAAGCAAGCAAACAACAACAAAAGACAAAAATAGTATGTTGTGATCCACATTTAGTGTCCATAGTCCTCTCTATGGATGTAGATGGTTGTTTCCATCACAGATCTTTTGAAATTGGCCTGAATCACCTCACTGTCGAAAAGAGTCAAGTCCATCCCAGTAAATTATCACATAATCTTGTTATTACTATGCACAATGTTTTTTTTTTTTGTTGTTGTTGTTGTTGTTGTTCTACTCACTACATATAGTCAATTCATATAAGTCTCTCCAGGGCTTTCTGAATTCATCCTGCTGAATGTTTCTTATAGAAGAACAATATTCCATCACATTCATATACCATTTCATTCAACCATTCCGCAAATTATGGGCATCCACTCAGCTTCCAGTTCCTTGCTACTACAAAAAGAGCTGCAATAAACTTTTTTTTTTCTCTTTTTATCATCTATTTGGGATATAGACTCAGTAGAAACATGGGATCAGGGGATATACACAGTTTTCTAGCCCTTTGAGCATGGTTCCACAAAGCTCTCCAGAATGGTTGGATCAATTCACAACTCTACCAACGATGTATTGGTGTTTTAGTTTTCCTACCCCCCTCCAACATTTATCATTATCTTTTCCTATTATCTTAGCCAATCTAAGAGATATGAGGTGATATCTCAGAATTGTTTTAATATGCATTTCTCTAATCAATACTGATTTAGAGCATTTTTCATATGATTAGGAATTATCCTGTTTTCTCTCTGTCATGTTTGCTTATAAACTCTTCTCATATTAATAAATTTGACAGGTATATTTTTCCATGCTCCCATATTTACTTATATCACCATTTATGTCTAAATAATTTATCCATTTTGACTTTATCTTATTACACAGTTTGAGATGTTCAACTAAATCTATTTCAGTCAAACCACATTTCAGTTTTCCCAGAAATTTGTATTAAATGTTGAGTTTTATTCCCCAAACTTGGATCTTTGGGTTTATGAAACACTCAATTATTATGGTCATTTATTAGTGTGTATTTGAATATCTGTTCTATTTCAGCAATTGACCACTCTATTTCTATTTTTTTAATTAAAACTTCTTATTTTCAAAATATATGCATAGATAATTTTCAACATTCATCCTTGCAAAACTTTGTGTTCCAAATTTTTTCTTTCTCTTCCATTTACTCCCTTCCTTAGACAGCAAGTAATCAATATATGTTAAACATGTGAAATTCTATACATATTTTCACAAATATCATGCTGCACAAGAAAAATCAGATCAAAAAGAGAAAAAATGAAAAAAAGAAAACAAAATGCAAGTAAATAACAACAAAAAGTGTAAAAATACTATGTTGTGATCCACACTCCGTTCCCACAATTCTCTCTCCGGCTGCAGATTGTTCTGTTCATCACAAGACCATTGGAACTGGCTTGAAACATCTCATTGTTGAAGAGAGCCACGTCCATCAGAATTGATCATCATATAATCTTGCTATTGCCACGAATAATGATCTCTTGATTATACTCATTTCACTCAGCATCAGTTCATATAAGTTTCTCCAAGCCTTTCTAAAATCATCCTGCTGATCACTTCTTATAGAACAATAATATTCCATAACATTCATATACCATAATTTATTCAGCCATTCTCCAACTGATAGGCATCCACTCAGTTTCCAATTTCTTGCCACTACTAAAAGGACTGCCACAAACTTTTTTGCACGACACCACTCTATTCTTAATCAGTACCAGAACAATTTTCTTTTTGTCACATTTTATTTTCATTGATTTGCTTAATATATTTGACTTCAAACTTTCAAGTCCTGTAGAATGAGAGTGTTTTCAATAGAGGTGTAAGGGTGAATCCCTTATGAGGAGCAAGTCAGGAGGAATTTTGATTAGTTTTTAATTTATTAAATTAATTTATTAAATTTGAAATGTTATCAGAAGAAGATGAAAATGTCCAGTATGAATTTTAAGTTGTTTTAGACCTTAAGAAGGAGATAAAACATGCAAAGATTGATTCAGATTCCTAGGATGTCACTTTTAAAGGTATGAGCATAAAAAGTATTGGCAAATAAGAAAATGTAGAAAAAGAAAGGCTGAGTACAGCACTTGGGTGAATACCCTCTTTAAAGAAGCATCAGGCCAAAGAAAAATCCTAGGAGCTCTAGAGAGCAAAACAAGATAAGACTATCATGATGGATAATCGCACAAGGAAAAAGAATGTAAAAGAGTAGGTTAATAATGCCACTCACTCATATCTTTAATACATCCCTTTTCATTGACTCCATTCCTTCTGTCTGAAAATGTATTCAGGTCTCTTTAATTCTTAAAATTATATTATTTCTCCAAGAACCAGTTGAGATAACATATTTCAGTACACCTTCTCAATGACCTAATGCCCTAAGGAAAGGCAATTGCTTTCTTCTCAGATTTCAATATTATTTTTCTTCACCAACAAAAATTCATTTTTTCAAAGTCAGCAATGTGTAGAAGATAGGGCAATGAACAATAAGAACTGTGTTCAAATTCTGCCTAGCATGTAACTAGTTGTGCCTCTCAATTTAAGTACATTTAAATTAAAGAGATTGGACTGATGGTCTCTAAGTTCCCTTTCAGATTCAAATATATGATATTATGACATAAAGTAAAATCCTTTAATTCTTTGACGTCAAGCTACTTTTTCGTACTGTTTTTCAATCTCAGTATTCCCATTTCACTGTACAATATAAGTCCAATAGCATAAGCTTAATACATTCTTTTGTATTCAAATGAATGATAGAAAAATATCCCCAAATTATGGAAGAGTTTTAAATTAAGGACACCATGAAGTCCCAAACTATAACATGGAAAATATATTTTTACATTTTGATGATGCCTTATTAAAAGGACAGTTTAGCTAACACCATACCACTAATTATTTTTAATTTTTTAAGTCTATGAAAAATGGGCCATGTGAAAAAAAAATCTGTAAATAAAACAAAGACTGTGGATTACACAAAGATAAACAAATGCTTCTTTTTAAAGAAAGCAATATGAAGGTAATTTAAATATATACTTTAAAATGCCATTTCATTGCTCTCCCTCAACTTTTCCCTCAGGGTAGAGCTATGGATGAAATCAATTAAATCTGATTGGTTTGTAATGCCCAATTTATTTAATGTCCTATACATACAGTTGATCCAAGAGAATCTGGGGTGAGAGAATCTAATTCAATCTTCTTCATGAGAAAAAAAATCATTACTAATGTTCAGAACTGACAATGATCTATATATAGTTTTTGTCTCTACATGAGGAGCCAGGACATACACATGATTATGACTAGGGCTCAATTATAGAGTTCATTCTTTATGCATAGAGATCTACTTTTTCAGAGTAGTTTCCCTTGAAGGGCATGCTCATAGTGAAATTACAGAATGAAACAGATTTTTGGGGGAAGGAAACGATGTCAATCCTAGGGAATTCAAATATTATATTTTATAGGTTTAAAATAGTGACACATATTTTACCTAGAAGCAAGAACATTTATCATTGCTATTAATTGGCTAAATGATAGCAATAATAATAAGAAAAAATAAATAAATATTCATTGGAATCCTACAGAGACTTGTGTCAGTGCTAGGGGCTTTATTCTGTGCTAAGTTTAGCATAACTTATTGAGAATTTATTCCAATATTGTTTTATGCAGGAGCAGCAGCTGTGAGAGCACCTGCAGTATCTCTTTTTTTTTTTTTTTTTTTTTTTAATACAAATTCTACTTGGCTCTCAAGGAGCTCACGTGGTCCTGGAGTTGTGTGACTCAGTCACTGGTGGTACACAATGATTTACTCTTAAAAAGGCAAAATTCATCAGTGCCATTATCTTTAAGGATAAAACAAGCAAGGCTTGTATTATAGCTGTATATAAATTAAAGTAGGCATATATAGCTACAATAGATACTCATTGGCCGATGATTAATTGAAAAAGAATATTCAGGTGTCAAAAGACATGATCTGGATTTTTTCACCTATCTGGGGGAAAAAAGTAAACAATAGAGATTTTTGTGAATTGTTGCTATCACTGATTTCTGCTAGCATTTTCCTTGGGAATATTTCTTCCTGATTCATGTCTACCCATTACAACTGGTCTCAATCTGCTTTTGCAGAGATTCTGCTTTGTTCTATAATACTTCTTTTTTATAATTTTAAAGAAGACTTTCTCAATCCCTTAATGTCAATGCCTTCCCTCTGATAATTATATTCTATTTTTAAATGTTTGTTTATGTATATGTGTGTGTGTGTGTGTGTGTGTGTCTGTTTGAATTACTTTGTTAGTTCCTTTTGGTCAGAGACTTTCTTTTTGACATTTAGCACAATGCCTGAACATTGTAGACACTTAATAAATGTTTATTGAATGATTGATAGAAGCTCATTTGTACAGGTATGAAATCTTGCATGTATATTTCAATAAATGAATAGCTTCCCTATTTCAGGCTATTCTCTTTATATGTAATATATACTTGATTGTTTATGGTATATTAGCTATTTGTTAGATTATGTTCTGAGAGGCAAAATGGCATAGGGGATACTACCTAGCTGAATTGAGTAGACTTGGACTCAAGTACCATCTCTGATAACTATTGACTATGGAGCTCTGGGTCAGTTATTTAAACTCTCACTGCTCAAAGCAATGAAGAATCTATGTTGTAAAATAGTTGCTAATTTACATTGCTAAAGAGAGTTTCTGCATTAGGAGTTCCTCACATCAATAAAATACAGTTCTTCTGTAAGTATTGTTACACAATTACTAATCCTGCTATCTTATTGCTCCTTCAAGCTTAAACATCTACAATTTATAGAAATTGTTAATACATGTATGTGTATTTGTGAGCTTATTCCAATTTGGAGAATTTATGAGTCCTCAGTGCACATGCATATGTGTATATAAATGAGTGTATTTGCCATAATTATGTGCTTATAGTTAAATATGCCACATACATTAAGTATGATTTCATAAAGATTGTCTTAACCCCTTGTTCTTTTTAAAGATTCTTATTTTTCTTCCTTTCTTCCACTCAATGATTTGTTCTCAAATGATAAACCTACCTTATAATCAGGGCATCTACAAAGTTAGAAGAACTTTAAATTAACCAGTGAAACTAGATGGCCTGAACAAAGTAAAGGGGCTTAGTCTATTACAAAAACATGGAAGCAATTTCACTGTTCTGTGAGAGTGAAGATAGAAACACATCTTACCCATTGACCGCAAAACCTTATTGGAGAGACTCATTTATCAGAATCAGTTTGTGGCATTAATACTATATTCCTTATGAATATTTCAGTTCCAAATGATTAACTTCATTTGAAAAAGCCCAGTCACAGTGATACACAAATATGTTTTCTGGTCTATTTTTTTTTTTCATATTTTGGTGACTATTTGAACAGCAAGGTAATAAAAAAAAAAAAAAAAGAACTACAATGCATGGGATATAACCTTAAAAACTGTTTTCTAGATCATTTGACTAACCTACAGATTATGTACAGATGTTATGAAGCCAAGATTACCATGTCATTCAGTCATCTCATGCTGAAATACATCTAAAAGAGAGGTTGATTATGTCCTGCATGTGGTTCCATTTCAAGTAACAATGTTGTTGTAATGGTTTGTGTGCTCACAGATAATGGTATTTCTCTTTCTACAGACATCTTGTTATGGGACTTATAAGCAGTTGGTGAAGTGAGGCATTTCTTGTAGGTTTACAAAAAATAATCTTAAAATGAAACAGGTGCAAGAGTAAAACAATATAAATTGTCTAAATTTTATTGATTTATCTATTTAAGATTAAATCACATGATAAATCAGTTCAACTTATATGACATGATGAATAATTTTCAAATAGTGAAAATGGTTAAATATCAGAGAGAGCTATTAAGGGAGGATGAATAATCTCCTGAATTACATGCTTGTTATATTTTGCTTTTATCTTTTAATACAGGGTACTTTTAACTGCATAGTTTCTATCTTCTTTTCCTTGAAGACAGGGAAATGGATTTGTGGGTATCATAATATCCTCTTCAGCCCTATGGTTCTGGGAATTAGTATGAGAATGTTTTCTGTCACCAGGTTTCTTAACTGTTAATATATCAATAGGATTATAGAATTAGAGAAATAAGAGTTGGAAGGATCTAGTGGCCATTTAGGAAAACCCATATAGGAAATAAATTTATACAATAATATAACTAACCATTTTTAACCATTTCTCTGCTAAAGACATGTCAAGAGGGAGAATTCAGCACATCTCTAGTTCTCTCCTATGTTTGTACTCTATTTTTGCAGGTTGTCTCTGCTCCTACCCTATCCCCCCAAAAGCCCATTTGTCTCTGTTACTTCAACAATTTGCTCCTGTTTTGTGAAATTAAATCATGTCATTATAACCTTTTAAGTATTTGAAATTCACCACTATATCTTCTGTGATGTTCTCTTCCTCAAGCTAGTCTCAACTCCTTTAATTGATTCACATACAAAAGAAACTCAAGTCATACTTTTGCAAATTATATTTCTAGTGGACTATTTGATTTACCACCATAAAACTGAACAATTTTTAGAATATATCAGTGTTTATTATTTTCATTAAAAAGTAATATTTCTTTTGGTAGAACAAAATGTCATCTTAAAGATGTTCTTCTAACAATAAAAAGTCTTTAAATTTAACAAAAATTATTAGAGATCTATTTTAAGATAAAATATAAGCACAATCTTGTACAATGACCATCTGATCATAACAATATGGTATTTCATCACCAAAAGTGTTCATTATTATGATGGAGAAAATGTTATAAAGATTCTGGAGAAAATGTTACAAAGATTCTAATTTGAAAAGGCATTCCCTTAGGTTGTGTGGTCCTTCAAACTCCCGTGATTTCAAATAACATTGTGAGGTTTGTATTAAGATCAGATCATTCTAGATCTCTTTGAAGAAATGTTTATTGCTAACCAAAAATATTTAGCTTAACCACATACAAAGAAAAATTGATAAATGAAATATGCATATAGGATTATGTGTGTATACATATATAGTGCACATTATAATGTATACTTAATTAGATCATCTTAATTAGTCTAGGATAGATATTAAAATTACCAATTATTTGGATCCGGAATTAGAGGGATAGAAAGCTTCCAGAGATTACAAAACTTCTTAAATGATACCAAACTACTTTCAGAAACAAAGTTCCATATTCTTTTTAATGCAAATATTCTACTGGTTTTGAACATTATTGTGAGTCATGGAAAACTACAGTCTTCAAAGAAGCCAATAGGGCCTATATAGAAGCTGCAGAAATATGTAACAAATGAGAAAGTTCAAAGAACTAGAGGAAAAAAATGTCTTCTAAAAAGATATGGGTATAGAAAAGAGATGAGCTAGTTATATGGAGGTTAAGGATGGCAGGTGAATGATGTGAGTTTTCTACTGGCATCCTAACAGTATTAGGAAAAAAAGCAAGAAAGGCTCCAGCTCTCTTCCAAAGACTGAATTGTTCCAGGTTGAGAACAATGGGCACAATAGAGAGAATAGTTGCACAAGATATCATAATGGTATCATAATCTTAAAGGAAATATTCAATTGATTAAATCCCAGATCATTTGAGTATTTGAGGACACATTGCAGTTATCATGGTTGTTTAAGATAGCTAGTATCACTAGCGTCCTTTTTATTTGATAGGAAACTTAGATTTATATTTGTTAAGTGACTTGTTCAAGGACATATAATATTAATTAGATGTTCTATCATTCATATTCAGGTTCACCTACTACAATCCTAAAATTCTTTTGATTGATTTATTCTCTGCACTACACACACACATATACACATACACATTCACACACCTAACTATGTTCCTAGGAATAGTCTAACAAGTTTCAGAGAAATTTGGACTTTGGATGATGATTTTAAATACAGAAACTCTATTATTGTCACAGGGTTGTCAAATAAAGTTCTAAGTTATATCCTTCAAGATATCTACATTTTGTATATATTTTGTCTGAAGATAATCTTTTAGGTGATGTTTTCCTTTGCCATAATAAATGCTTTTTTAATACTAGAAATATAAATGTAATCCAATATTGCATGTTCTATATCATACAATCAATAGTATAATGGCAAAACTTACTATTTGTTTGTTTGCTTATTTTTGGAGCACAGTGACTTTAACTCACTCCCCAGATACATCCTCTTCTTAAATACCTCTTTTCTGGTGCTCTAGAAAAATCTATGCACTGGGACCCTGACATTCTTCCTCATAACATTAACATTCATTCTCTGTTTCTTTCCCCTCATCAGTCACCTCTTTTTCTTCCAGTTTGTATCTGTTCACATTTGTAGCTCTTCTTTATGTGTTGTGCCTCACACCCCCATTAAAATGTAAAATATTTGAGATCAAAGCTATCGTTTGCTTGCCTTTGAATCCCATTGCTTAAAATACTGCTTAACAAATGTTATTTCTATCAAGGATTTACCCCAAATGGCATATTATAAAAATTTTATTACTAATAAGTGAATATAATAATAGGGCATTTACAAAGCACTTTAAGTTTGCAAAGTACTTTGCATATGCCTACTCATTTGATTCTTCCCCAAACCCTATGATGTAAAAGCTATTATCACATATTTATAGAGAAGGAAACTGATACAAAAAGATGTCAAGTGATTTATCCAATGCCTAAGAATAGTAATCAAGACAAAATTCAAACACAATCCTCCTGATTCTAATTCCTGTACCCTGTTCACCATTACATTTAGCTACTACCACATACAGGGTGTCCTCAAAGTTTTCTTAAATACTAAGACTTTCAGCACATGTAGTGTATCTTTAATGACATTCCCAGCTTTCATTGGTTTGTTCTTGCAGTTTTATTTCATGATGCTTTCACTCATCTGTTTCTCCACACTACCACTTTATTACTTATGTTTTTATTGTTGTTATACTACATGATTTATGAATTCAAAACCACCATTCTTCCTCATAATATTTTACAAATAATGTTTTATTGTAAGCATATCTTAATTTTTACCATGTGGTTAAAATTGGCAATAGCAGAATAAACCACAAGCAAAAATAAACAAATTCAAAGAAAAAAATTTAGGATCCAATGAAGGTTTATTGAGTTGATCAGAAAGGGAGTGCCACACAAACATCTAGACTTCAAAATAAAAGGCTTATATAGGTTTCAATTTAGGTAGAAGATACATTTGGTTTGGCCTACTTCTGGTTTAGATAAAGCCTGTTTTTGGAGGATAGTAGAGCAAGAATAAGTGACATGGTATGCTTTGATTGGAGATGCAAGGAATCAGATGGGTGCCTACGAGCCGCATTCGCCTTGTCCATCGCAGAAAGATGGAGCAGACCCTTGAAACAAAGGAGAAGACCCAAGAAATATCGGGTGGTTCTGTTGCTGATTGTGCTCACAAGAATTATTAGATTCCTGGCACATGAACTAATGGACAATGGAATCCTATTGGACTGTTTCTAGGACTTATGGACATGTGTAAATTTTCAGATTGATTCTTGTTATTTGTTACATTACTACAAGCCTGTGTTATATTGCTATGTGCTCATGTAAATTATGTATAATGCCTCCCATATTGATGGATTTATGTATACCATGTATATCTGTTACAAAGTTCTGGCCCATATTGATGGATTTATGTGTACCCCCTCAGAAACCCCCTATGTTTTAAAACAAAAGAAAGGGGGAGATGTTGGAATCCTTACTAACTGCTAAGTAATTAGAGTTGATCTAATCTTACAAGAAGTTGTTTTGGCCAGAACCTGAAACAAGGTACTAAGTAGAACTAATTAAGACAAGGCTTGTGTTCACACCTTTACTCACTGGAGTCCACAAGTATGCTAGCTTCACAAAGTACACTTTCTACACCTCCCTTAAAGCTCATTGGGCCAGAGAGCACTATGGGAGAAAACCCATAATCCCATTCTCTCAGAAGAGGCAGATAAAAGGCCAGCGATGAGGGATCTATGGCAGAATACATTTTTTCCTCTTGGCTGGCTGATCGTGCTGGCTTTTGACGGATTTCAGTGGAGCTACGCCAGAAGCCCTCTCTCCGCGGCAAGTTGGTGGCTGGGCTCCCCAGAAGGAGATAAGAGAGACCTTCCATCTCTGTCTTGGTTGGAGGCAGAAGAAAGCAGAGGCAGAGGCTGAAGGACAGAACCTTTGGATTTGGAGACATCCGAAGGGCTCCAAGCCTCTAAACCAGCTGTGCTTTGAGAAGAACAAACTCCAACATTTGAACTCTAACACAAAAAAGAACAAGCATGAAGAACAAGAAACTTTACATTACGACTGGAGTGTCTGTAGCCCATTAATCAAAATCCTTTCATTTGGTTCTCCTCTTTTTAAAAAGCAGGTTATAATTCCTCTTTCTTAAAGAGAATAGTCTTTGTTCAAGTAAGTCACAAGACTCATTGATCTTCCTTTTCCAAAGACCTGTTTTTTTTACTGTGAGTCAAAGTAGATTCTGAGGGTTTTTATGAGGTACAAGTATATAATTAGAAATTATTCAGAAGGATGATATTTCTAATGATATCTTTTCAATGAAGATTTCTAATGAGTACAGTATATGTCATGAAACAATAAACAAGTTTTTATTAAGCACTTACTATATGCCAGAAATTTTCCTAAAGAAAATACCAAAATAAAAAAGGCCTTTCCTTCAGAATTTCCACTATCTTGAAAGGAATACTATGTACGCATTTTTCTCCCTCTCCTTCCTTCTCTCCCTCCTTCCCATTTTCCTTCTCTCTTTCCTTCCCTCTCAGCAGTTCTTGTTTTTTTTTTTTGTTGTTGTTGTTGTTGTTGTTCTATCTGAAGACAATAGTGATTCAATGGAACATTTTGAAAAGAAGAATTACATGGGCAGACCATTGCTTTATGTATATAATTTTGGTAGCATCAAAAATAATGAATTCCAGAAGGCAAATAGTTGAAACAGAAAGGTTCATGAGGAAAATTTTGGAATAGTCTGAGTAAAGATTGTTCATACCTTACATCTGTTGGGAACCAGTAGTCTTAGTATATTCTAGTTACTAAATATGGAAACAAGTGGGAATCAAACTCAAAAATAAGGACACAATTTTATTACATGTACATTAGCAACTGTAAATAGCATGGTTTAAAGAAGAAATGCCTAATCATTACAAACAAAAAATCAATTAGAATGGCTTGTTTTATGCAAATATTATTCCAAAATATAATCCTGACCATATAACAAAGTTATTGCTAAAATGGGGATACCAATATCCCTGGTAAAAACACTAATCTTGAGTGTTCTTTGACACAAAGCCATACAGATATCCAACCTCTTAGAAAAAATAAGGGAGAAATAGAAAGAAAAACAATATTAGTGATTTCCTTATCTTATAAAGGACAGTAGTCTTTTATCTCTGGAGAAGTTGAATCTCCATTCACCTGCTTCTCCTTCCTTTAAAGAGGAAGAAATCAGAACCAATAGTAGTGTCAGCTCAAGATCAAAATGTTATTTTTTCTTGTACAACTATTAAGGAAGAGAAAACAAAATCAAGGGAATGATTTCTTTCATTAAAATTTTTGAAAAGATTTATTTGTTTTTCCATACAGATTGCTTTATGAATCATGTTAAGATAGAAAAATCAGAATAAGAAAGAAAAGCCATGGGAGAGAAAAAAAAAATCAATCATTCCCCGTTTGATGGGCATCTACTCATTTTCTAATTTTTTGCTACCATAAAAAGAGCTGCTACAAATATTTTTGCACATGTGGGTCCTTTTTCTTCCTTTTTGATTTCTTTGGGATACAGACTCAGTAGTGACACTGCTAGGTGAAAGGGTATGTACAATTTTATAGCCCTTTGGACACAGTTCCTGATTACTCTCCAGAATCATTGGATCATATACAACTCCACCAACAATGCATTAGTGTCCCATTATTTTCACACCCCCTCCAAAATTTATCATCTTTTCCTGTCATCTTAGCCAATCAGAGAAGTATGAGATGGTATCTCAGAGTTGTTTTAATTTGCATTTCTCTAATCAATAGTGATCTAGAGCATTTTTTCATATCATTACTGATGGCTTTAATTTCATCATCTGAAAATTGTCTGTTGGTATCCTTTGGCCATTTATCAGTTGGGGAATTACTTCTGTTCTTATACATTTGACACAGTTCTTTATGTATTTTAGAAATGAGACATTTATCAGAAACAGTGGCTGTGAAATTTTTTCCCCAGTTTTGTTCTTTAAGGAAACAATTTTAGAAGGCCAAACTATTCTTTCTAAGGGAATAGGTTGACTTCTTCGAGACATGTGTTCCTTTAGTAGGATTCACATATGTTTTATAGCTTGTCTCCTGAAATTGAAGCAATGTATTACCTTCTATATTCCCAGATCTGACAAAAAAAAAAAAGATATCAGTTATAAATGAGAGTCCCGGTCTATAATTGGGCAGAAAATTACAATCTCAGTAAAGTTGTCATTCCACAGGGAGTATAGGTTAAAATGTATATAGGAGTTTGGAGTGGCAACTCTATTAAAAGTAGAATGTTGTATCTGTAAGTCATAATCTGTAATGTTCTTCTTTTTTCTAAAATATGATCATTCTCTGGGAACATATCAATAATCCTTATGGAACCATATTTATAGTGATGAGAGCTAATATTTTAATCCACAATCTCATCACCATTCAAATAATTAGAATGTGTTACTTATTGATAGCAATATTGCCAAGAATGTCAGATATTAGGAAATTTTAATAAGGAGAAGGTGGAATAGAGAGGAAGACAAAGACTGTAAATATTTTTAGGACTATTAGACAGAAGATAAATTAGTCTTTTTCTTTAGTGGTTTGAAAGACCCATGAGCTCATTAAAGAGATAGATTTCAACTTCACATAAAGAAACTTGTTTTAGAGTTTCTAATAGCTTTCTTTTAAGATAGTTGATTAAGTGTCATTTGAAGTCTTTCAGATAGATTAACAGGACTAGTTATTTGAGGAGTTTTGTTGAATTTCCCTTTATAATATCACAATGTCCTAATTCCATCTTCTTTTAGCTATTTGTTCAGCTAGAAACCTAGATCAGTTCTTTTGCATGTAGAATTTTCAAATAGTCTTTTAGTATGTGTCCTTAATTCCAATCTCTTCCTCTCTAGTCTATCGCCTACGTAGCTATGCAATTAATATTTCTTAAATGTAGTGTTCATGTGATTTCCCATGATCAAGAAATTCTTGTTTCCTTGATAGTCTCATACTATGTTCCTAATATCCTAGAGATTCCAAACATTTCACAATAAGATCCTTATTGTCCCCATGTAATGTAAATCTAAAAGTTTGAGAGATTTTAGGGATAACTAAAGAACTGTTCCAAACATCATGATACTATAAAATAAAGAAGAGTACTGCATTTGGAATCAGTGAAACAGGTTCAAATCCTGTTTGAGATGTTTATTAATTCTGTGACACTAAGCAACTTTCTTAACCTTCTTAACTCTCAATTATCTCATCTATAAAAGAATGAAGTTGGATTCAATTATCTCTAAGGTCCCTTCCAACGTAAATCTAATTTTTTGTGGTACTATGATTAAGCAAATACCAAATCTAAATAAATATCTTTTATATTAGATTTTGGACCACTTTGACTTTATTTGTTCATTCATTCATAATGAATGTTTATTCATTAAAGGCATGCTATGTGCTAAAAGTTATCTGCTTAAGGTTATTTATTGAGTGACTTTTTATATTTTTCCAAGCTGTTTCTCACTATTCATGTTTATTTTTGTTAGTTTGTTTTTGTTTTGATTTGTTTTAAACTTTCACTCACTGCTTCTAACTTTCAGGCAGGAAGCTGCAATCAAGTCCTCCTTAAAATAGCTCAAAGTGCTTCTATCTCAAACTGTTGCCACAATATTTGCCGCTTTTGGCATTTGTTTGCAACTAGTGAATTGCCAGGCTTTCATTTCTGATAATGGATCAGCATTTCCTCTAGCTGAGTTTAAGGTATTTGTAAACATGAACCTTATCTAAGCTGTCACTATTTTGTCACATTGCTCTTAAACAAATGGTACAACTGAAAGGATGCTGTGGCCTACTAAGAGTGCCCTAAGGCCGACTATTGGAAAAGATTAGCCAAGTTTCTTGTCATTCAATGTGACACATTCAACAACAGGAATCAGACTTACTGAATTACTAATAATATGACAACTCAAGATTTTCCTTGACCATTCCATCTAGACTTAGCCAAAGACTTTCAAGTCAAAAAGAAGCTATCCTGGATTTCTTATGAGTATACCTACTACCCACTAACATTTACCATAAGAATTATCCTTTGCTAGGAACTATGTAGCTGGATCAAATTGTGTTCTTATCACTACAGTGAAGGTCACAAACCTTTTTTTTATTCAATTTCCTGAGTGTATTTGGGCAAGGTTAGAGTTAGCACATTGATCACCTATGAAAATGCTTTTCCTAGGAAGTATTAGAAGCAGAACCATCAGAATCGTATCCTCTAATGCTTTCTGGCATTGATTTTTAGACTACCAAAATAAAAGAAAAAGAAGAATTTTTTCCTTAACCTTTTCAACTACTGAAGCAAAGTGATTTGTTTTTCTTCATGGAGAAGAATAGAATAGAGAAGATTTCACCAAAAAGGTAAATACTACAAGGTAATGTAATGATCGCGTATTTAAAATCAGCCGGAATCAAGAACTCAGGTTAAGGGAAAAATCTTCAGTCTTTATTAAAGTGAAGAGGTGAAAAAAGATTGCGGTAGCAATATGGGCAGCTGTGACAGGAAGCCAGCTAGCAGAGCAAGTGGGCCTGAGTTCTCCTCCCCTTCCTTTTTCACTCCCCTGCCTCCACCCACCAGAATCGTCAGTTCCAATACAACACATCAGGACTTGCACAAAGAGTGGGCAGGGGCCATTCTTTCTCCAAGTTTCTATATTAATAGAGTATGGTCCAATTACTATTTAGCCTCATGTGCTTGGGATCTCAGTGCATCAACTCAAGCCTCAGCCCATTACAAGGTAAAATTTCTGTTTTGTTTTTTTTTTTTCTTGTGAGTTCTAATTGACATTTTTGACCATTTTCTTTCCCATACTAGTAACTTATGATGAGTTTATCCCACCATAGTTTCTTCTTTTTTCTTTTTTTTTTTTTTTAAGACAAAGCTAACATTAGCATATTGAAGTTCTGTGTATCTCTCCTATCTTCAAAAATACAACCATCTTGACTTTTGGTGTAAAGCACAGCTTATAAGTGACAGAGATAACACTATAAGTGCATAAGTCCAAGTGTGACTTTATAAGCATCTCCAACATTCTTCAAACTTTTATAACTGTTTATAAATTGATGGTTTATTTATAGAAAGTTGTGCCTTTTAATTTTTTTTTAATTCATCATTTTGAAACAGCTCAATGCCAAACATGCTTATACAAAGTATTTATTTTCCTAATTTATTTCCTGAAATTATTTCTTGTTATGTAGTGTCATGTTATGTGATTGATATACAATTTATTTGACACTCTTATTTAAAGATACTATATAATAATGGCAATTTAAATAGAGCTATAAACTGTATTTCTTTATTATTCTTCAATAATTAAGAGTAACATTATGAATAATGGTTAAAAATGGCCTAGATTTCTAACACTTTGAGATTTTTTTTCCTTTTTGCAAACTTATTTACATACATTATTTCTTTTCAGCTTTATAACAACCATGAAATCCACAAATAACCAATTTTATAGATGAAAACTCAGAGAAATTATTATTTACTACAGCACACATGAAAATAAACAATTTGTAAACTTGCAGACATCCCCATACCTGTATTTCCCTGAATAAAATATTGCTATTTTTCTTTATTTCTATAACCATGTTATTCCTTCAATTTCTATAAACTTTCATCTGAATGTTTGCTCATCTTTTCTAGAGAAAATTATTCACTGAATGCCAAATACAGAGAAGAAAACTTTCAAGAACCTTATGCTGAATTAGCCATGAGTAGCTGAATACTAAGATAGTGATCTCCTTAGTTTCTCTTCTTTTGTTTTAACTTAACAATATACCTATAACATAAAACAATGTACTAATTTTTATATGGGTTGCAAGTCCTATAAATTTTAGTTTTGTTAAATTTTTAAAAAATGACTTCCTTGATTGTTATTAATGTAACTGTGATTATTATTATGCATGATTCATCAGGTCTTATCAAGAACACAATAGTGAATGCATGTGGTGTTCTTTCTTAGTTCAAATGTTTGAAGTGAAAGGACTATGATTCCTGATGTAAGAAGTTAATCTTGATTGTAATAAGACAAAGCTGAAATCAAATAAATAGCATGATGAATAGGAATGCTAAGCATCTCCTTTTATTGATGAAACAAACAACCATAGATAGGATGTTCATCCTTAGCAAAAATGAAATTAAGCTATTTTGATCAGAGAAGGATCATCTGTTTATAAATAATCATGTAATTTTCTAGAAATGAAATGCTACATAGTTGTTTTGGTTTTTTATATCATCAAGGTAAGAAAGACAAATTTCAGTTTCTATATCCATTTGTATTTTTAACTAAAATATGAGGTTTTTTCTTTTTTTATGTTTCAGAGCTTAAAATATCTCTATTCAGTGAAGGAAATTTAAAAAAAAAAATCTTTCTAAAGAATTTCAAATAAATCAGAGTTGACTTATTCATAAAGTTAGTAGCTAAGAATGTGACTTGACCTAAGATAATGGATTATTTGAAGTTAGATCTATGATTTCATTGGTGTGAATATTCCTCCTATCAATTGAACTGCACTATACCTTCTTATTATCCCTAGCCTGTCCTTGTCATCCTGTGTAATTTTGGTTGTGGTTCCTCTATAATGGATCTAACACACTGCAAAACTTCTTATTCTTTTAATATTTCATACACATTGCTTTTGTATTTGGGTTCTATATTTATTGCCTCTCAATCTTACATAATTTCCAGGCATCTTCATTCATGTTTCAAACAGATATCTAGCATTCAAATCCAACCTTTCCCACTAATTTCCTGTGAGAACTTAGACAAGTCCCCTCATCTGTATAGGCCCTCAGATTCCTTATATATGAAATGAGGATGTTGGACTCATTTTGTCTAGGCACTTTGGTACAACTTTATCTCACACCCATTCTTTTGAACAAAACACCACTCAGAAAGTACTGTATTAGGCTTATGCCTGCTGTGAATTTTTCCATTTTATGTAATAGGTTGCAATTGCTTTTAGTTAGCAAGAATATACAACTTTAACAGTTACAAAATATAGATTTTGTCTATAAAAACCTGGGTGGCAGGTAGTATTAGCCTTACCTTATATACGAGGAAACTCATTAACAAATTTCTAATTTTGAGCTATCATTTCCCATAAATCTTAATATCAGAGACTATCTTTTATAACAGTGAGCCATATGGGATCATTGAAATGTCTAAATTTTCACAGATAAAATCAAGTGGAGTTTCTTGTCCTAACTCAATCCTCCATGTTATGATCTTTTATTTGTCCAAAATCAACATATAAGGGAAGTAATCAACTTTATGGATTCTGCAGTTGGAAGACTGGAGTCATGACATGGGACAAAACTCAAGGTTTTCAAGATGTCATGGTATTACTGGCAAAAAAGTTGAATGGAGAGTATTTGTTAATTGAGTCTCAAAAAAAAGTATTTTCTAGAAGATATAGATATATAGAGTTAGAATATTTATGCATTTTTTTTCCTTATTTGTTCAAAGATTCTTTCCCATTGTGGTTAGGGCATTAAATTAGACCCAAACATGGGAGCGGACTCACTTTGGGGCACTCTGACTATGGGTGATAAACGTTGATTTACTAATTGAATAAGACATTTATTCAGTCTCAATGTGATTCTCTAGATATTATAAAATTTTTACTCATTCTATTTATCTAATCAAAGATGCACTCTCCTCCACCCCGCACATTGTGAATATGAATGAAAAGGCGGGTAATTATTCTGAGATTTGAAAGAATACATATAATCTTATCTGAAAATAAGACCATTTATGATTCCTTACATTCCTTTTATTTGGAATTTAAACATAGAATCTTTTATATCATTGTCTGGTCAACAGATCTATTTTCTGATTTTCATTTATTTCATGTCACTATACACTAGAAGCAAGTAATCTCTTTAGTCGTGCCTGCCATGAAGGTTTGTATGATTTTTGAATGGCTTCATATAGTTGACATTTATATATCCTTTGAAAATATGTGAAGAGTCTTACATTGGTTGTGCCATTTAATAGTCATACCGAACCTGTAAGGTAGGCACTATTATTATTCCCATTGTATAAATGAGGAATAAATAAATAAGTGAGAGGGTGTTGGAAATATATTTAAAAATCTGCTATCCATTACATAACTTTGCTGGCTTGATATATACCACTCACCTACTCCTCCATTATGTATAAACAGTAAAATATAGACAAGAGTCACATAATGTGGTCTGATATGAATAGGTTCATATGTGTATCCCTCGGAGAGATTATCTACTTCAGTGAGATTATACGTCTAGTAATGCACAAAAACAAGTAATACTGTTGAGATCTTTAAAAAACGAATATAATATCAGATTAAAAAGGGTTTTATACAAACAAAACCAATGCAACCAAGATGCAAAGGAAAGTAGAAAACTAGTGGAAAAAAATGTAAGTATCTCTAATAAAGACCTCATTTCTCAAATTTAGCTAACTGAACCTAATTTGTAAGAATACGTCATTCTCCCAATTTATAAATCATCAAAGAATATGCCATTTTCAGATAAAGAACTCAAAGCTATCTATAGATGTCTAACAAATTAACTGTCATTAGAGAAATGTAAATTAAAACAACTCTGAGGTTTAACCTAACAGCAGTTTGAATGATATGCCAGAAAAGGAAAATGATAAATACTGAAGAGGCTATGCAAAAATTGGTACACCAATACACAGTTGTTGGACTTGTGAGCTGATCCAAACATTTTGGAAAGCAGTTTGAAACTGTGCCCAAAAGGCTAATAAACTGTGCATACCTTCTAACTTTACAATATAACCACAAGATCTTCATCTCAAAAAGATTAAAAACAAAAGTAAAAGCAGCTATTTGTACAAAAATATTTATAGCAGCTCTTTTTGTGATAGCAATGAATTGGAAAGTGAGAAATAGGAAATAGCTAAACAAGTGGTATTATATAATTATGATGAAATATTATTATGCTATAAAAAATAATGAGCAGGAACCTTTCTGAAAAATCTGAGAAGACTTTTATATGAACTGATAAAAATTAAAGTAAACAGAACCAGGAGAACATTGTACACACTAAAGGCAATATTGTATGAAAATCAACCCTGAACAGCATTTCTTTTCTCAGCAATTCAATGATCTAAAATAATTACAAAAGATTCATGGTGAAAATACCAACCTAAAGTAATAGAGTCTTAATGAAGAAGGGAACATACTATTTTTCACTTTGTTTTGTGTTATTATTTTGGTCTGAGTTTTCTTTTTTTTAAAAATTATTAATTTTAAATGTTTTGAATGATTGCACATATATAACATATATCATATTCCTTACCATATCAGAGAGGGAAGGAGATACCTTGAAACACAAATTTAAAGAAAATGAATGTTAAAAATTATTTTTAGATGTAATTTGAGAAATAAGATAGTATTTTTAAAAAGTGAATACAGTCTTTTAAGTTTATACTATTTCATCAGGCAGTGGTTTAATAAGATAATATTACCATGAGAATAGTAACTTTTAAAATGACCTGGGCACTTATCATTGAGGATAGGGATACAAAGCCTTTGAAACACCAACACAAAAATATGGCCCATGTTGTTGAAGTAAAGATTGACCATACCTCCTTTGTATTTGTAGACATACTAGTGCTTGTGACAGCATACACAAAGTTACAAAATTTATTTTTGTTGTTGCACTTTTTATTGGTTTCCAAAGCAGACAGAAGTCTTCTGCTGTCATAGGATTACCACTATAACATTCATGAGAAGGTAGAAATCCAATATTTTTGAATCTGGAAAAGTCCTCCCTTTAGGCAAAAGCAGAAAGTAGGGGTGAGAAGGACGCTTGAATTCATTTCAAAATAAATCTTTTCCTTCTCAGCAAGTTTAACTAGAATTTGATATTATAATTTCTGAATCCTTTCTCCAGTTGTTGAATAATTTATAGGTAATCTCTACAGTCTGAGCAAGTATACTTAGCCCATCCAGAAACAATTTTTATTCCCTATCATTCTTATCTGAAGGTCTTTTAGCAGGTACTCTAAAGCCACTGAGTAATGAATTAGTTGAAGTATGTTTCATTGAGTTAATATGTCAAAGCAACAGTGGTATGGGGTATTTTTGAAGCCTTCAAATGGGAAACAGAATAAGTATTATGTACTTTCTATGTGCCAGACATGGTGTTAAACCCTTCCCAAATATCTTCTTTAAGCCTCAAAATAATCCTAGGAGGTAGATGTATTTTTAGCCCTAATTTACCATTGAAGAAACAGAATCAAAGAGAGGTTAAGTGTTTACCCCAAAGTCACATAACTAATCAGTTTCTGAGACTGGATTTGAATGCCAATCTTCTTGATTCCAGATGTAGCCTTCTATCCACATACTGCTTAGCTGCTTTTAGTTGCTTCACTGACCCACCCTTATATTGACACAGAAACATACACACAAACAAATGTTTTTCTAAAAATCTATACTATGGTAGACAATAGGGAGATACCGTAAAAAATTTGAGTAACACATAGACTCAAAGAATTCAAAGAGCTGACAACAGTCTTATAGAAAGGCTAAAACATTAATAGACTTAAGTATAAATCAATGCCAAAAATTTGTGACCTCCAGAGATGTCTGAAATACTTGCAAGCATTAATCTTAATATAGTTTGATTTTGTGACAGCAATTGTCTTGCATGTATGCTTCTTATACAAGGATGACTCAAGTTGTCCACTTTCAACAAATTAAATTGAAATGAATTAGATTCTTTACTTTTAATTAGTGTATGTAAGATGAATTCTTGTTTGGACCAAATCCCCACATTTTATTTCTCTCTTTTCACATTGTTTTGTCGATTTAAAAATGGATAGTACTTCATGGAAAAAACACAAAAGTTTTAGCCTTAAAAAAAGAATATGTCAATGATTACTAGATACCAGACAATGGCAATTGATATGGAAAGTTGTGAGCTTTAAAATTCATGCAAGCTCACAAAAAACAGGATCTATTAAACAAAAACACAAAGGAAAATGAAAAGCAAAAATAAGAACTAACAATGATGTCTACTTCTGAGAAATTAAGAAAAGATTTACAGGAATATTTCAGATCTAGAAAAGTTATTGATTCCTCTAAAATGTAGTGTAAAGTTCTTGAAGTTGAAAGAAAATGACTTTTATTTTTCAAATGGTTGCTATTACTGTGAGGAACACATGCAAGGCAACTCTTCCCAAGCTGGAGGGTTTAGGAAAGTGGTAATTGGTGAAAGACCACTATCTACTCAAGAATCCATTCACAAAGATCAACCACAGTTTTATGCATGGATTAAGTTGGTGGAATAAAATCAGGGAGCTGCTCAAGCTCTCCCAGTTTCTTTCAAAAACCACATAAAACCAAGCTTCTGAACAGAGTCTGATGAAATGAAACTGCTCTCCAATTCAAGATAGACTGAAAAAACTTCAAGTCAAGTCTCACTGGGGTGAAAAGGGTATTCAGCCCAGCTCAGACACACTCCAGGAAAGCCTGTGAGAGAGTCTTAATCACAGCAAATCAGCAACTAAGATATTCAAGCCTAATTCAGTAGAGAAGTAGATCAGTGGGATAGTTTCTAGTCCCAGTTCAGCAGGTAAACTCTGGGCAATCAGGCTATTTCCTGAAAAGAGTAGGCAAAGCTACCCTCTACAAATATAAAAGGCCTCTGTGCTCAAAGCCAAGGTTCAGAGCTGCACAGGAAGCTTGGGACAGTGTCATCTTTACCTTAGGAGCAGAGCTTCATGTTAATTTTTTTTAAAAGATGAAATATCAAAAAAGAAAAACAAAAAGAAAGAAAATGAGCAAGAAACAGAGAAGAACCTTTACCATAGAAAGCTATGATGGTGACAGGAGAGATCCAAAAATAAATAAATAAATAAATAATAATAATAATAATAATAAGCAAACTCAGACAAGGACAAAATATCCACAGAAGAAATCTCAAAGAGGGATATGAAAAGATTTTAAGTCCAAAGAGACTTTTGGAAATGATCATAAAACACTTCAAATGCTGAGAGAGGTAGAAAAAAAAATAAAAAAGAAATGAGAGCTGTGCATGGAAGAATCAACAGTTTCAAAAAAGAAGGTAAAAATTTATCTGAAGAAAACAACTCCTTAAAAAGTAGAGTAAACCAAATGGAAAAAGAGGCACAAAAGATAACTGAAGAAAATCACATATCAAAAACTAGAACAGGACAAGGAGAAACTAATGACTTTGTGAGACAGCAAGAATCACTCAATCAAACCAACTAAAAATAATGAAAAAATGGAAGAAAATATGGAGTACCTCAATGGCAAAACAGACAAGCTGTAAAATATATTCAGAAGAGACAATGTAAAAATTATTGGCCAACCTGAAGACCATAAACTAAAAAAGAGCATGGATAACTTTCTACAAGAGGTCATTAAGGAAAACTGCCTTGGTCTTCTATATTCTAGAAACAGAGGGGGAATTACTCATTGAAAGAATCCATTGATCACCTCTGAAAAGAAATCCCACAAGGAAAACCCCAAGGATCATTGTTGGTAAATTTAAATTATAATCTCAAGATAAAAATACCGCAAGCTGCTAGACAAAATTCAAATAACAAGGAGAAACAGTCAGGATTACCCAGGATCTGGCAGCTTCAACAATAAAAAAAATTGGAGGGTCTGGAATACCATATCCAGAAGGCAAAGAACCTGGAGTTACAGTCAAGAATTAAATACTCAGAGAGACTCAACATCATCTTTTAGGGAAGGAGATGGATCTTGTATGAAGTAAGAAACTTTCAATCATTTCTATTGCAAAACCCAGAATTAACAAAAAATTATATATACATACACATACATACATACATATATATATACATACATATACATACATACATACAAACATATATACATATATATAAAGTTAAACTGATTAAATTCCTAGATAGGAAAATAATATCCGTAACTTTTTAGAACTGGAAAGATATCACGTGGCTGGAGGGTGTGATTACATCAAAGAAAAAGGCATTAAGGGGTGGGACAAGGCCTATTATAGAGAAAAAGGAAAGGGAAGGCATAATGGGACAATTAGTTCACATGAAGATGTATTAAAAATGTTATTACAATAGAGGGAAAGAATGGAGGATGAGCATTATCTGAAGCTTGATCTCATCAGTTTTGATTCTAAAAGGGAATAACAATCATTCAGCTAAGTATAAAAATGTATTTAATTCTATAAAAAAGTAGGAGAAGGAAAAGGAGAAGCAACAGGAAGGATAGGATAGAAGATTAGGCAGAAACATTAGGGAAAAGTATAAGAGAAGAGGGGAAATGTTGATAGAAAATAAGGTAGTGGGTGTGGTGGGTAAAAAAAAAAATCACAAGACTAAGGACAGAGTGGAAAGAGAGAACACAAGTATATACAGGGGAGAAAATAGAGTGGAGGGAAATGCAAAGCTGGTAATCATAACTGTGCATGTGAATGGGATGAACTTCCCCATAAAATGGAAGTAAATAGGAGAGTGGATTAAAAAACAGAATCCTACAATACATTATTTTAAAAAAAACACATTTGACACAGAGAGACATATACAAAGTAAAGGTAAAAGGCTGCAACAGAATTTATTATGCTTCAGCTGAAGTTAAAAAAGCAGAGGTAGCAATTCTGATCTCATATAAAACAAAAGTAAACATAGATCTTATAAAAAGAGATAAGGAGGGAAAGTGTATTTTAATAAAGAGTATCATAAATAATGAAGTATTAATGATACTAAATGTATATGCACCAAGTGATAGAGCAATCAAATTCCTAGAGAAAAGTTTAAGCCAGTTACAGGAAAAAATAGATGACAAAACTATTCTAGTGGGGGATCTCAACCTTCCCCTCTAAGACTCAGACAAATATAACCATAAAATAAATAAGAAATATTTTAATAGGTAGTTTAATAGGATACTACAAAAGCTAGATATGTTAGACCTTTGGAGAAAATTGAACAGGGACAGAAGGGAATAAACTTTCTCCTTGGTAGTACATGGCACCTGCACAAAAATTGACCATGTATTAGGGCATGAAAACGTTACAATCAAATTCATAAAAGCAGAAATAGTAAATATGTCCTTTTCAGATGATAATGCAATAAAAATTATATTGAATAAAGGATTATGGAAAGATAGACTAAAAGCCAATTGGAAATTAAATAATCTAATTCTAGAGAATGAGTGGGTCAAACAACAAATCATAGAAACAATCTATAATTTCATCTTAGAGAATGATAATAATGAGAACATACTAAAACCTATGAGATGCAGCCAAAGCAATTCTTAGGGGAAATTTATATCTCTAAATAGCTACATAAAGAAAATAGAGAAAGAGGAGATCAATGAATTGAGCATGCAACTTAAAAAGCTAGAAAAAAATAATACAAATTGCCAATTAAAGAACAACTTAGAAACTCAAAAGAGAGAGTTCAAAAATGGGAACTAAAAAAAAAAAAAAAAAAAAAAAAGACAATTGAGTAATAAACAAAACTAAGAGTTGATTTTTTTTTGGGGGGGGACATAGAAAATAGGCAAACCTTTGGTTAATTTTATCAGAAAAAGGAAAGAAAAGAAATCGCCAGCATCAAAAATGAAAGGGGTGAACTTACCACCAATAAAAAAAGAAATTAAAGCAAAAATTGGGAGCTATTTTGCCCAACTCTATGACAGCAAGTCTGACAATCTAACCAAAATGGATGACTATTTGCAAAAATATAAATTGCCCAGTTAACAGAAGAGGAAATATAATACTTTAATAATCTCATTTTAGCAAAAGAAATCGAACATTATTAATGAACTCTCTAAGAAAACATCTCCAGGGCCAGGAGTATTCACAAGTGAATTATACCAAACATTTAAAAAACAATTAATTCTAATACTGTGTATACTATTTGGGAAAAGGTAAAAAAAGAGTACTGCCAAATTCCTTCTATGACAGAAATTTGGCACTGGTACTTAAACCATGAAGGGCTAAAACAGAGAAAGAAAATTACAGACCAATCTCCCTAATGAATATTGATGCAGAATTTTTAAATAAAATATTAGCAAAGAGATTACAGCAACTTATCAGCAGAAAAATACACAATGAACAAAGGGGATTTATAGAAGGAATCCAGGGGTTAATTCAATAGCAGGAAAACTATTATCATAATTGACCATATCCATAACAAAACCTACAGAAATCATATGATAATCTCAATAGATGCAGAAAAAGCTTTTGACAAAACACAGCACCCATTCATATTAAATAACACTAAAGAACATAAGGATAAAGGGAGTTCTCCTTAAAATAATAAGCAGTATCTATCTAAAATCTGCAGCAAGCATTATTTGCAATGGAGAGAAGCTGGACACATGCCTAATAAAATCAGGGGTGGAACAAGAATGCCAATTATCACCTCTATTATTCAATGTTGTATTAGAAATGCTGGGTTTAACAATAAGAAAAGAAAAATAATTAAAGGAATTAGAATAGGCAATTTGGAAATAATATTATCACTCTTTGTATAGGATATGATGATGTGCTTACAGAATATGCTTAGAAAATCATCCAAAAAAACTACTGGAAACAATTCCCAGATTTAGGAAAGTTGAAAAATATAAAATAAACCCACAGAAATCATCAACATTTTTGTTTATTACTGGCAAAGCTCATCAGGAAGAGATAAAAAGAGAAATTTCATTTTAAATTACTGTAGACAAAATAAAATGCTTGGAGCGGGGGGGAGTCTACCTGCTAAGACAAACCCAAGAACTCTATGAACACATTACAAAACACTTTGCACACTAATAAGATCAATCTAAACAAATGAAAAAATATCAATTGTTTATCAATCTAAACAATTGAAAAAATATCAATTGTTTATGGCTAGGCTGAGCTAATATAACAAAATGACATTCTGACTAAATTGGTCTACTTTTTCAGTGCCATACCAATCAAACTACAAAAATGTTATTTTGTAGAATTAGAAAAAATAATAACAAAATTTATCTGGAGGAACAAATGGTCAAGAATGTCAAGAGAATTAATGAAAAATATAAAGAATTGTGGCTTAGCAGTACCAAACCTCAAAACTATATTATAAAGTAATAGTCATCAAAACCATTTGGTACTGGCCAAGAAATAGAGTGGTGGATCAATGGAATAGATTAGATACAAACAACACAATAATCAAGGCACATAGAAATCTAGTATTTGATAACCCCCCATACTCCAGCTTCAAGAATAAGAACTCAGTATTTGACAAAATTTGCTGGGGAAAATGGAAAATTCTATGTAAGAAACTCAGCAGAGACCTACATCTCACTCCCCATACCAAAATAAGATCAAACTGGATACATGATTTGGGCATAAAGTTTGATATCATAAAGGAATGAGGAGGAAAAAGGATAGTTTACATTTCAGATCTTTGGAGAAAGGAGGAATTTATGATCAAAGTTGAACTAGAGAATATTACAAAAGGCAAAATGGGAAATTTTTATTAAATAAAACTTAAAAACGATTTTGCACAAACAAGATTAAACAGAAAGTACAAAGCCGGGGAAAAAAATCTTTACAGCCAGTATTTCTAATAAACATCTCATTTTTAAAACATATAAAGAACTGTGTTAAATTTATAAGAATACAAGTCATTCCCAAATTGATTAATGGTCAAAGGATATGAACATGAAATTTTCAGATGACTAAATTAAAGCCATTTATAGTTACATGATAAATGCTCTAAATCACTATGATAACAGAAATGCAAATCAGAACCACCCTGAAATACAACCTCATTCCTTTTAGATTGACTAAGATGACAGCAAAATATAATGATACATGTTGGAGGGGATGTGTGAAAACTGGGATGCTAATGCATTGTTAGTGGAGTTGTGAAATGATCCAACAATTTTTTTGGAGAGCAATCTGGAACTTTGCCCAGAGGGCTACCCTTTGACCACGCAGTGCCATTACTGGATCTGTATCCCAAGGAAATTATAAGGAGGAAAGACCCCACATGTACAAAAAATGCTTGTAGCAACCTTTTTTGTGATAGCAAAGAATTGGAAAAGAAGTGAATGTCCATCAATTAGGGAATGGCTGAATAAGTTGTGGTATGTGAAGCTAAAATAATATTATTGTTTTATAAAAAATGAACAATCTGATTATAGAAAGGCCTGGAAAGATTTACATGAACTGATGCTGAATGAAACAAGCAGGACTAAAATACATTGTACACAATAATAGCAATAATGTGTGATGATCAACTTTGAAAAGCTTGGTTCTTTTCAGTAGTTCAGTGATCTAAAGCAATCCCAATAGACTTTGGACAGAAAATATCATCTGCATCCAAAAAAAGAACTAAGGAGACTGAATGTACATCAACACATGCTATGTTTACTTCTTTTTTTCTGTTTTAAATTTCTTCCATGATATTTTCTTTTTGCTCTTATTTTTCTCTTCCAACATGACTCATAAAGAAATATGTATTAAAAATAATAAACTTACTATAGTAAAAAACAAAGATCAACCAATATGCTATTGCCATAGTCTAGATGAGGAGATGAGGGTCTGCCACAGGGTGTAATATCATAGGAGAAAAGGGAGTGTATATGAAAAAATAATTGCAAAAGGAGAATCAATAGGACTTGGTAACATTGGTCATGGGGAGTTGAAAAAAGTATTAGAAAAGGATGATACTTAGATTGCAAGCCTGGGTGACTTGGAGAATAGTGATGTCTTTAACAGTAATAGGAAAGTGAAAAAGAAAGGAGAGCTTGAAGGAGAAAGAAAATCAGTTAAATTTTGGACATGTTGAATTTGCTATGTCTAAGGGATAATTAATTAGAGATGTTAAATACACAGTCAAAGATGTGAGATTAGGGTTCAGGAGAGAAGTTAGAAATGTAATAAATAATTTACATATATATGTAATATACACAAATAAATGTAATAATAAAAAATACAAGAATAAAAAAAATCATTTGTTACTTGTAACATAACAGGGGTACAAAAGGACCCATGAGTTATATATAATTTACTCTTTTTACATGTAGGTCCATATGACTTTCTATTAACACATTTCTTTGATGATAGACTATCAGTCCTAGATTTGGGAAGACTCACTTTTTGGGTTCAAATCTGGCTTCAGACACTTACTAGGTTTACTGTGTGAACCTGACCAAATCACTTAACCTTGTTTGCTTGAGTTTTTTATCCATAATGTAAACTGTTTCTGTATCTTTGCCAAGAAAAACTCAAATGATGGAGCGAGGTGATGCAGTAGATAGAATACTGCCCTAGAGTCAGGAAGATCTGAGTTCAAATCCAGTCTCAGAAACTTGATGGTTACTAACTGTGTAACCTTTAGTAATTCACTTAACCCCAACTATCTTGGAAAAAATGGGGTTACAAAGGGTAAGACATGACTGAACAATAACAAATCTTTTAAGCCAATGCTATGCAGTCCCTCATTTTTAATTTACTAGAGCTCAAATAGATTGAATATGTGCTTCTCCATGATTCACTATGTGACTGTCATCTTTAATTGTTTGGAAACAATAATTTTCTATGATTTATACATATGAAAAATCACTGGAACATAGGCACTTGTTTTTTCAAGAAAAAGTTTAAGGTAATTATAAAGATATTCTTTAATTTCTCAAGAGCAAGTTACTTTGTTTTCCTTCTATTCAATTCTGAGTCATTCCCATTTTTCCTTTTTAATCATTATTCTAGATACACATACTGATGTTCAATTTCTATATGTTGTCCATTAAACAATATTCAATAATGTATGTGGACAAAATGAATTATGCTTCCATTTCTTTACATGTGCGGATAATTAGCACATACTCATTTGAGCAATATGTATGCAATTTAGATGTCTTAATAATATTTGATGCTTGATAGAATCATAATGGTATCATCTTAAAAAACAAAAATAAAACCATGTGATTGATTAACTTCTCCATTCTGAAGAATTTGTCTTTGAATCGGATTTTTGCACTGGACTTCCTCTTTGATGGTGTCAAACAGCTTTAGCAAGTTTTGTTTTCCCAATTTTTGCCTCCATTGATAGTAATAATTAAAGTGTCATTTGTTGGAATCCTTACTAACTGCTAACTAATTAGAGTTGATCTAATCTTACAAGAAGATGTTTTGGGCAGAACCTGAAACAAGGTACTAAGTAGAACTAATTAATACAAGGCTTGTGTTCACACCTTTACTCATTGGAGTTCAATGAGTTCACACCTCCCTTGAAGCTCTTTGGGCCAGAGAGCACTATGGGAGAAAACCCATAATCCCTCTCTCTCATATCCCACAATTCCTCCCTCTTGTATAAAAGAAACAGACACAGAGCACTTTGGGGGATTTCACCGGAATGACATGAAGAATGGAGCTGGCTGGAGGCTGAAGAAAGCAGAGGCAGAGGCTGAAGGACCAGACCTTTGGATTTGGCGACATTCGGAGAGAGCTCTTGGAACCAAGCAGAGAGATAGGCCTCTAAGCTAACCGGGCTATATTGGGATAATAAAAGATCTGAACTTTTATCACCTGGCTGTGTCTTGAGAAGAAAAAGCTCACCACATTTTGGCGCCCGAACAGGGACCGATTCAGATCCATCTGAACTAGATCACAACAGTCATTGAATGCCATTATGTCTGAAAAATTTTCAATGAGCATTATATTACTCTTCTGCATGCTTGTTTGACACTTTATTAGAAAAGGAACTTTAAAGTAAAGTTTTACTCAATATGCTCAATTGAATCAAACATTTTAAAGTAAGACCACAAAAGCCACAGTTAGAGCTTTGAGAGTAAGGTTTATATAAATTATACAACATGTATATATGTGTGTGTGCATAGACACACACACACACACACAAATAAAAGCTAAAAGAGAAATGGTTTGATATCATTATCTATTTTAAAAATTTGGGAGTTTTAGTGTTATAGAAGTTCAACATGTGATTAATGTGATATTAGGCAAACCTCTTATTGTAATCTTAATCTCAATAAAAAAGAAATACCTTTCATGGATAAGGAAGTTATAAGCCCTTTGTACCGATCTCTTATCATATCTCACCTGGATTACTTTATTAATTTCTGTAACATGTTTCAAGAGAATATCTGTAAACTGGACCCATACCGAGAACAGTGAGGATGGTGATAAGAACTGAGCTCATTTTATGTTAAGATTGGTTTCAGTATCTGAGAATGTTTAGATTTTAAAGAGAAAATTCCAGGGAATATGATATTTGTGTTCAGATTTATAAAGGGTCATCATGGGAAAAGAGGTAAACTTATGTTTTTTGTTTTTGTTGTTTTTTATTTATTTTTTTTTTGGTGGGGGGGGGGGGGTGTTTGTTTGTTTCTTTTGCCTTGGAAGGCAGGACTCTGAACAATAAATGAACTTTGTAAAGAGGAAAATTTAGAAATGATATAAAGGGATGCAAATAAATATAAACATCCTAACAACTAGAGCTGTCCAGGATGGAAATTAGCTATATTGACAGCTGGTAGGTTCATCTCCTTTAGAGATCTTCAAAAAAATGGCTAATCTCCACTTTTAGGGAATGTTTGAGTGGAGGGTTTTTGGTTTATCTTTTTTTTTTATTTGTTTATTTTTGTGGGGCTACAGTTCAACTATATGACCAATGAGATCCCTTCCTATTCTCAAAATTCAGTGAATCTGTGATCAGTAACAAATTATTTTTTTATATGTTAACATTAAAACAGTTTTATCTGTGTGATATCATTTTGAGCAATATATATATAATTACTAATATTTATTTTTATAAACACTACAATTTCATATATAACAACGATTTTTTTTGCCTAATCACCATATTTTTGTCATTTCTGATTCCAAGTCCTTTTTCATAAATATGATTTTTAAATAATGTTAAAGATATAGACATACTTGCATATTTCCAACTGTGTTAGGATTCAATTATAGATTAATTTTCTAGACCCACTTGGTTTCAGTGAGATTATGCAGTTTACAAGTTTCAAACTCCAAACACAAAGGAAGGAATGAAGGGAAGATTGATATCAGATTTGCTAGAAACATTGACTAGGTAAGGTTAAAATTATTTCAGTAATTGTTCTATAAAGATGCCAGGAAATGTTAAAAATGTAGTTACTGAGTGTAGAGGAATGAGGGATGGAGGAGGTAAAAAAGGATAAATGTGAATGAGGGAGGAATTTAGATTTAGGACATTGGTTCTATAATTAAAACTATAGGTCAGTGAATATGATTATTTATTAACCAGCATGTTACTTGGATTCTGGGGTTTTGTTAGGCTGTAGAGATATAACCAGAAAATGAAAAATAATTATTTTTTTCCCTCAAGGAGCTAACTTTCCATGATAGGAATATGGAATGTAAGTTGTTAAGAATACAAATAAATACTTTAAAGAAAAAGAATATCTTTAGTAATGATTTCCTATAAAAGGTAGCATTTATGGTTAGCCTTTAATAACATTTTGGTTCTAGAACTTGAAAGTGAAGGATTATATTCCATTCATGGCAATATTGAGCAGGATACCAAGAACATAGTAAAATTACTCTATAAATAATTTAATTAATCAACAAAATATTTATTAAGCATCTGTCATATGCTAAGAATCTAGTTAGTGACAAAATTAGGTGGCACAACAGAGAACATTGGTTCTGGAGTCAAAATGCCTGAAATGATTTGTGCAAATCTGGACAAGATTTTAATCTCTGGCTATCTCAGTTCCTTGAAATGTAGAATAGAGATAATAATGAAATCTCCCAGTATTGTTGTGAGGATCAAAGAAGATAATATTTGTAAAGTGCTTGGCACATAGTAGATGCTTATTTCCCCCTTTTCCCATTCCTGTGCATGGTGAAAAGTTTATAATGTCAAAATTCTATATTTGACCCATTGTAATAAGCAATGGTATTGATCAAAATGTGTTCACCTATTTCTATATGGAGATTATGTTGATCACCCAAATTAAACAGCTGTTGCTTAGAAATGAAGCTAATCATTCTATTTACTGAACCTCATGTTAACAAAGATAGCCAAACATTGTTTTTTTTTTTTTTTCCAGAATTTGACATTGCCAAAATGTGTATTGTCATCTTGAATGAAAATCATTGTATGGAATGATGAGTTTGCATTATAATTTGGCTAAATTAACAAAGTGCTCAATTATTTCAAATTTACAAGATAGCAATGTTGTGGAAAATTGCTTGAAAGATTGCTACTTCATAAGGGCCACACATAAATTAGCTGATATTTGTATTCTTACAATGATATTTGCCAAGTGACTTGTATGCCAATGATACCTGCATGCTCACCAAGTCATTGAAGGGCATTGCCATTTTAAAGAATGTAATTGAAAATGTTTTGTGCCTTTGCTAAAGTCTTACAGAATTTAAGATGGATTACATGAGAGAAAATGAATGTTTATTACATTTCTCCCAAAGAGCAAGTTGAGGATAATGATTGTTTATTTGATGTGAATGTGTTTTCTTTTGGCATATTCTTAATGCACTGGATTTAGTCCATATAATTTTTGGAGCAAAGCAGTCTGGAAGCTATAAGCACCAAGTTGTAATACAAAATATAATTTATAAGATAATTTTGATATTTTTTCAGTATAGTTACAGTTATAATACTAAGCCTGCCATCTAGTAAAAAAAATAATAAAGGACTGTTCTATTAGAATTTTCCTTCATAAAGTCCTGTATAATCTATATAATACCATATAGAGGATCTTATGAAAGAACAGTGCTTTGTAAGTGGTTACATCTATTACTAGAATAATGCCTTTTAAAAATTGAAAATAATTTTAGACAAAATAGTTCAACCTCACTCAATGCAGGAATCCCCTTTTATATGGGCATCCAAGCTAATCTTCATAAGAAAATATCTTTGGGAAAACTCAAGTAACAGACAGAACAGGAAGTTTATTTATTTCATATTTTTTCTTCATATTTCATGTTATTTACTTCATAAAGCCCAGCAGGGCTTTAGACTTATATCTGGTGAGATTTATTTGTACAAACTGTATAAAGTTATAAACCTAGTTCCTATCCCCCATGACCAAAAAGATACAGGTATGATTACCCAAGATTTTAGGAAACATGTATGCATGCTAATTTTTGCTATATCGTTGAAAGAACTATCTCTTTGTAAAATCTAATTATATATTAAGTGACACAATGGAATTGGGGCAGCTCACTGGGTCATTTAAAAGAGGCAGCATTATTAGTAAGGGCTTAAGTCAATGGCAGAGAAGAAAGGACCCCAAATGTAATATATAAGAAAATGCCAATGAATAGGAAGTAGTGAGATGGATAGGGAGATGGGCAAACTGTAGTAGGTCTAGTCTTCAGAAAATGGAACCAGAAACAACCTGTCTGATAACATGTAGGAACTGGTCTTCAATAAAATTGAATTCTTTGCATTAATAGGAACCCAAAGAGATATTCCCTAACTGGAACTTTATGTTTTAGGTATCTTAGTTTGCAAGATACAAGAGAAATTTAAACAAACAAAAAAAAAAAGGATGTAACTGTATAGTTTTCCACCCATCCCCAGTGTATGCTCTCTCACAATTCATTTACATTGATGTAATTATGCAAACTTTCCATTTCTTGAATTCTTGAATATTTAGATACTGATATTTGTTATATTAATGAATCCTACACATGCATCATTATTGTGTTTAATTTGAGGAATATGGCATTTACATTAGAATCTTGCTGCCTGGATTAGAAACAATCATTTTCCAATAATTTAAGAAGACCTAGACTGCTTGCATTAATGTGAGAACAATATGCTCTATAGATTTGTTAAGTGCCTGTGTGACTAAGAATTCCAAGTATTTGATTTTTATACTATTTTCTACATGTCTACTTTTTCTGTCAGTATTCCATTATATTGATCCTGCAGTGACAGAAATGCATTGGGAGAAATTTCAGGTGCCCCTAAAAATGAGGACACAGAGGAGATTTTTGTGTAAACCTAATTGGATTGATCATCTATGGCACTGATTCTTCAAGATTAAATTTGTTTGCATTGTGAGGAAGGAACATTCAGAATATTTTGTCCATATTCTAGTTGGATGGCATTATACTCAGAAGAAATTATGAAAGAGATGTCAGACAGTTTTCTAATCTAAGTGTGAATGCCTAACACCACTAGACTCCAAATCTTAAATCCCTATGAGAAGAGATCACCATATATTTTGAAAAGTTTGATTTAAACTGATTTTCCATGAGACACAGAAAGTCAGTTTTTCTCTCCCTTTGTTTTATATTGTGCACTGAAAAAGAACATTCTATCACCAAATAGGGAAATTATCAAGTACTCAGTAATCAGTAAGTAATCTTAGAAAAAAAAAATTGAAATGTTCATTGTTTTCATTATTGAAGATTGCTTGTGAAAATCCTTACAGAAGAATAGATTCATAATAATGATTCTGTAAGAATGAGAACATAAGCAATCTGTGTCTACAGGTATGGATAATCTCTCAGTTACCTTTTTGGTGGGAGAGGAACAATAAAATTTGAATTTTTTCTTTGGTTTCTTCCTCCCCATTTTTCTTGCAATTGTATTACCTCTACCACCCTTTAATGCCAATAACACCTCCTGTGTAAGTGTCTTAGGTACCATGATATTAGGTCTCAAAGGTAGCAGTTACATTATCCTAGGTGGAAAAAAAAAATTACAATATTTTCTACCCATATATCTAGACTAACCAGAACTCCTTGGAAACTGTAGCTTTCCTCCCTCATATTTATGTTTCTTCAATATTTGCAAAGTACTTTACACACATACATGAGTTTGATGCAACCTTGAAAAATAGCTATTATTTTTTATTTCATTTTACAGATAGAAAAGCTGAGGCTGAGAATAGATAAGTGACTTGTCCAGGGTTATATCATTAATAAAAGTCCAAGGCCTGTTAATGAATTTCAATCTTCCTAACTCCAACTCATCACGTTCACAACTTCATTGAGCAGCCAATACAAATAATGCCAAAAAAGAAGTAATCCAATTCAATGACACTCAGATAATAAAGTCAGGCAAGGTATAAAAGGAGATGTATATTTAAGAAAGATATCACCAGTATGGATATCTAGTGCAAAGTCTGAATTGAGAAGAAATTTGCTCTTTGACCCAGCAATGCCATCACTGGGTCTATATCCCAAGGAAATCATAAAGGAGAGGAAAAAAAAGTTCAATATCTGTATGCAAAAATGTTTGTAGTAGCTCATTTTGTGGTAGCAAAAACTGGAAAATGAATATAATGCCTATCAACTGAGGAATGACTGAACAAGTTGTAGTATATGAAGGTAACTGAATATTATTATTCTATAAAAATGATGAAGAAGCTGATTTTAGAAAGGTCTGGAAAGATTTATATGCTAATGTTTATACAGGATTGATATTATATTATATTGATAATATATTATATATTGATATTTGTTCTGTCCAAAGTTCAGGATCACACCTATCTTTGGGTCATATTACATACATATGTTGTGTCAGTGCATGCATATGTAAAGTACAAAAGCAAATCATAATTATCAATAAACTAATACAAGTTTATTGAACAAATATCAATATATAATATGTTATCAATATCAATCATTTATAAATGTTAGCATATATGTTTACTAAACATCACTTCTAAGAAATGCACAGTCATAAGACTGAGGTAAAAATTGCATGTATAGGACATTAGATTTTAAGTAAAGAAACATATAAAGTGAATATTTAAAAAGAAATATAACAGAAACATGCAGTGATGAAACCCTGTTTCAATACTAAATACTGTGATTATGTGTTACACATTAAAGAGATAAAATGTAGATACTTGGCATAATGCTTATGATTGATATTGGAAAATATTAAGAGTATCTTATCAAAAAAGTTGATATTAATATATATAACATGTAATTGTTTTTCTTGCCTTTACTATAACATCATACTTGCATGAACAGAGGTCACATGGTTCTCATTCTTTCATGATCTTGACTTTTATGCATCCTTAGTTAAGGTAGTTCATGGACTACTTATTATCAAGAGATCCAAAATCTGTTATTTATATACCTTGCATTTTTGAGGACATAGGCTTTATGTAGGATTAATTCTGTATTCTAGGGAGTCTATTTTCAAATAAAAAAGAAGTCAAAGAAAAGATAATGCTTCTAGTACAGCTCACCACTTTTAGATTGACCATCTGAAGTAGAATCCTCTTCAATTTGACACAAAGTTGAAGGGTTACATTATACAATATGTTCTATAATGGAAATGTCACTTTCTGAGATATTAACTAGTTTGGACAATATCTGTTCAGTTGGCAAGTATAAATTTTTCAGAATTCCCTGAACTAACTGCCTCTTTTTTTCCCCTTCCTATTCACCAGGGAGTCCTAATAATATTTCTATGAGCAAATACTAATTCCAACAAATTTTCAAAAGAGCCTCCTTGAAAGACTATATTGAAAATAGGCAAGTTGTCAGTTTCTCATCAGTTCTGATTTCTTTAGTATAGTAGCCTGACATTTCTTTGCTAACTTATATATTCACTGATACCAAGAATTTACACAAAAATGCAGTATTATTAATGAAGTTCTTAAAAACAAGCTTAGACAAGGGGAGGAGATGGCTCAATGGATAGAGCACCAGCCTTGAAGTCAAGAGGACCTGAGTTCAAATCCAGCCTCAGACACTTAACAATTCCTGGTTGTATGACCATGGCAAGTCAATTAACCCCAACTACCTCAGCAAAAAAAAGAAAAAAAAAGAAAAACAAGCTTAGACATATCATTGTTTGTTTTTGCCAGAGCACTTCTGATTTAAAATTATGGATATTTGATAGGCTCAGTTTAGTTTCCTCCTCAGTCAACAGATATACTTATTATGAACTTTTCATGTATTATCTCAGGAATTCCTATCCATTAGTCTGAGCTCTTGAGAGAAAAAAATGTTTACTGACTTGCTTTGTATGCCCAGTTCTTGATACACATCTTGGAACATAGTAGGTGTTTAATAAATGCTTTATTACTGGATGATTGCCTAGAGGTTTCAAACTATTCTGAGTGGAAAGAGTTTCTTTCTAGCCTACCTCACAATTCACTTCACATATCATCCATGTGTTTACCATTTATCTTACTGCCAGACATTGGTGGAGCAGTTTTCTGCAGATGGGCTGCTTTTTATTTTGTGATTGTATTTGCAATGTGTAGCATAGTACCTAGGAAATATTAAGTATTTAATATTGAATTTCATTCAATCATCTTAGGTGATCATGATTTATCCTTTAAAAAAAAAAAGTTGGGTCTTCTCAACAATGAGGAATTCGTGCCAATTCCAATAGATTTGTTATGGAGAGAGCCATCTGTATCCAGAAAGAAGACTATGGGGACTAAATGTGAATCACAACATACCTTTTTCACCTTTTTTTGTTATTGTTTGCTTCTTTTTTTTTCTCATTTTTTCTCTTTTTGATCTGATTTTTCTTGTATAGCATGACAAATGTGGAAATACATTTAGAAGAACTGCATGTGCTTAACATATATTGGATTACTTGCTGTCTAAGACAGGAGGTTCCAGGGAAGAGAGGGAGAAACATTTGGAACACAAGGTTTTACAGCGGTAAAGGTTGAAAACAATTTTTGCATGTGTGTTAAAAATAAAAAAAGTTATTATTAAAATTTTTCAAAAGTTTTCTAGTTATAGGACCATGTATGCTGTTAGCACTCAATATTTTTTATTTACAAGATAATAGTATATATTATCAGATGCCTGAATTGTAAATTAGTTTATTATATAGCATCATGTTACAGAATTAAATGAATACAAGAAAAAGTGAGAACTGAAGATTTATGCAAGCACTTGAAACACTACACAAATATCCCCAATTGTCTGCTTAAAAAGCTTTCTTTCAAAAGGTGAACAGTCTTACAGCAATAAGATAAATTTCTTGTAATCAGGAGTCTGAGATTTTAACCTTGATCCCATCACCCATATCTTGGGAGGCCCCTGAAAAGTCACTTCTATTTATTTTTAATATAGTCTATGTCTTTCTATCACCTGAGACTTCAAAATCATTACTATTTTAACACTTACATGGTACTTTATATGTCAAAAGAACTTATAATCATTTATCAAATATCACTTTATGTTTTATAGATGAGTAAACAAAGGCACCAAAAAGTCATGACTTCCAAATTCACCAAGTAAGGCACTTTAATAGCTAAGGCTGGAACTCATCATGTTTGAATCACCAGACTAAATTGCCTCTTTAACCTTTCTATTCCTTCCAAGTAATAGATAAAATAATGCTTGTAAGTAGCCCTGAAAGAGTATTGCAAGGGCTTATAGATAAAATTGTTACGAAGGAAGGGTCTTAGTAGGTCACCTAGTCCATTTACTGCTTCCACATAGACAAGACTTCCTAAGGGTATCAAAGGGAGGGAATTCTTCCATCATGTAATAACCTCACCCATTATCCAACACACCTATATTAAAAAGGTCCTTTCACTGTGAGCTGTAAGATTCCCAGTTTTTTACATTTATTATTTCTTAGGTAACAAACTATTCTTCAATATTTTAATTCAATATAAATACACATTTGTTCAATGTCTATGTCTAAGCCATGATATTTGGTTCTGGAGAATTTCTCTTTTTAGTCTAAAGTGTTTGTTTATTTATTTTAAAGTAAATGCTTGGTTAAAAAAAAAAAAAAAAATCCCTACCATTGGAGATCAGTATTTCATCTAGCAGGTAAGTGGTACAGTGGATTGAGTACTGGGTCTGGAAGACTACCTTTCTTATTTCAAATCTGGTCTCACACCTTTACTAGTTATGTTACCTTTGGCAAGTCATTTAACCCTGTTTCCCTCAGTTTCCTCATTTGTAAAATGAGCTGGAGAATGGCAGACCATACCAGGGTCTCTGCAAAGAAAACCCCTAATGAATTACTATAGATATATAGATATATAGATATATAGATATATGACTAAATAAATACTAAACAATGACAACAGTATTTCAGCTGAAATATATCATTTTAATTTTAATTTCTTGGAGCAGTAAGAAATTAAATGACAAGAATATCATTTCAGATGTATAATATGATTTCCTGTCTTTCTGACTATGGGGTAGACTTTCCATTTTACCAAATTCTGTCACCTGAGAGACTATTGTTCATTTGTTCAGACCTGGCTGACTCTTTCTGACCCCCATTATGGGGTTTTCTAGGCAAAGATATTAATGTGGTTTGCCATTTCCTTCTCCAATGGAATAAAGCAATATAGAGGTTAATTGATTTGTCTAGGGTCACACAGCTATTACGTTTCTGAGGCCAAATTTGAATAAGGCCAAATATAGTAGAGAGCTACAAATCTAGCTCTCTATTACCTGAGCCATCTAGCTGCCTAAGATAGATGGGTGCTAAGTATTTCCTAGATAGATAGGAAGCAAACCATGTTCTCAAGTCACTCATTCTATGAGGGGAATATAATATTATTATGGCTTAAGCTCAATTCAGACCAATATCCTTGTAGTTTAGGTCTGAAATTCAGCTAAAAAGAGACATCTACAATCCATTCAATAGTTAAGCAAAAGAGATTTATTTAGTAAGGAAAGAAGTAAGAGAAAAGATTTTCATTCTAGATAAACATTAACTTAAGCACAGTTTCCCAATGTATCTCGTGCTGGTGGTTTGTGGTCACAAATTAGAGAGAAAGTTCCAGTCTCTATTAATCTGGATGCTTTATAGGCAGTTGCTGATGAAAGTTCATGAATGGTCTCTTGAGACCATTAGATCCCAAAAGCAGTTTCAATATTAATTAAGGAACAACTAGCTTAATTTGTATAGTCAGTGTTTGGAATATTACTATCACAAATCTTTATCTGAGAATAGTAATATAACATATATTAGCATTATATAAATACAAATTTAATTTAATTTCAAATATTATCTTTTCTAGAGGGAGAGATCATTACTAATTTTTTGTGGGGAAATGAAGGAGGAGTAATAAAAGACATTGTGTATAAGATGAAATTTGAACTGTACTGTTAAAAAAAGCTAAGGATTCTCCAAGATGAGAGATCAGTAGAAAAAATACAACAGATGTGGGAGATTAGTTGATCAAAGGTACAATATGCAGAGGTAAATGTCATGGATAGAAAACATCTATTGGACTAGTTCACAGAGAAAGGAAACAGAGATAAAGGAAGTGGTGTGACATAACTAGAGTGGATAGATAGAGGAGAATCTAATAATGGACTTCTTCCAAAAGATGGGTAAGAATTTTGTTTGATGAACAGTTAGGTGGCACAATGAAGGGAATTCCAGGCTTTGAATCAAGAAGAATTGAGTTCAGATCCAGTCTCAGGCACTTACTAAATGTAAATCGCTTAACCTTTATATGCCCCAGTTTTCTTATATGTAAAATGGGAATAAAAAATAGCACCTATCACTTAGAATTGTTATGAAAATCAAATGAGATAATAATTTTAAATGATTTAGGATATTAGGATATAAATATTAAAGGATGTTGTCTGACAAATAGTAATGTTTGAAACAGGATTTGAACTCAGAGCTTCGTGATTCCAGGTTCAGCACTCTATCCACTATGCTACCTAATTGTATGTGTGTGTGTGTGTGTGTGTGTGTGTGTGTGTGTGTGTGTTTATCTTAGGTATTATTATTGCTTTATCCTAGGAAAAAATAGATCAATACTAAGTACTTCTGAGTACATACATGTGTACATGTGGTGAGGATTCAGACTGCATTTTAAAACATCATATTGATGTCTATGGAAGATAGCTTAGAGTGGCTTAAACTTGGAGGCAAGGGAGGAAGCACAATTAAGAATTATTCATCTAAGCTAGATGAGAGATTATAGTAGAAATTTAGGAATGGAGAACATAGACTACATGTAAGGAACATTTTATAGTCATAAAAAATTATCAAATCTCTAAAAACAGCTTCACAAAATCACTGAAACTTGAGTATATCTTCCACCTTGGAAATAGAGTCCACTTTAACAACGAGTTAAATGCCAAGTAATATGCTAGAAAAATGGGTAGACAATAAAAATTAGACTTAAACAAATAGAAACCCATGACTTTATGAGACATCAAGAATCAAACAGAAGTAAAAAACTGAGGAATACCTCGTTTAAAAAAAACTAACCTGAAAAATAGATCCAAGAAAGATAATTTAAAAATTATTAGATTACCTGGAAGCTATGATCAAAAAGAAAGGAAAAAAGGAAGGAAGGAAGAAAGGAAGGAAAGAAGGAAATAATTGAGAAAGGAAAACAGGAAAGAAAGAAGGAAAGAAATTAATATTCATGTAAGCATTTAGAGATATAAAATTTGCCTTGAGAACTGCTTTGCATTTCAAAAGTTTTGGCATGCTGTCTCATTGTTATTGTTCTCTTGTATAAACTTATTGTTTATATGATTTGTTGTTTGATCATTCATTCTTTAGGTTCAGATTATTTAAATTCCAATTTGTTTTAATCAATCTTCCTATTGCTCTTTACTGCATATAATTTTATTGCTTCGTGATCTGAAAAGGATGCTTTTAATATTTCTGCTTTTCCACATTTGAATGGTATAGATATTCATCTTACCATTTAGAGAAATAGGAAGAAAAAGGAGAAAGTAAAAAAGGGAGGGCAGACATATTTGGAAAAAGGCAAAATAAAGGGGCCTGATGGAAGAGGGGCAGATTGAGAAAATCTCAGAAGGAAAACACTGGTGAGAAGGGGTTCAAAGAGAGAAAAGAGTATAAATACAGCAGGAAATAAGATGGGAGGGTGAAGGTGGATAGGGAGCCAAGGCATTAATATGTCCCTGCACCAGGGAATCTACTACAAGGCTCTTAGGCTACTCTGTCCTTATTGCAAATAGATGGTTTAGTAAATTCGCAGCAAAATACCCAAAAGCCAATACAAAAGGCATACAGACAGCCTCTGAGTTCTGGAAGAACACGGACTTGGCCATTCTTATCTAGCCCATGAAGTCAGTTAGCAGACTGTCTCAAGACAAACTAAAATGGCTATCACCATTTTGCCTTAAGAGCAGGCCTCAACTTCAAAAAAAAAAAAGAGCAAAAAAGCAAAAAGAACTCTGACCATATACAACTTTTATGGTGAAAAAAAAAAAAAAGAACAGACTTCAAACTCCATGGATTCTAAAGGCAAGCCATCTCCAGATGAAGCTCCAAAGGTTGATATAAGTTTGTCCGCATTTCACAAGGCTCTCTTGGAAGAATTCATAAAGGATCTTACAAGAGAGTTAGTTCAAAACTGGGAAAAGAAAGTGAGATCTTTGTAAGAGAGTATGAAAAGGATATCTGAAGAAACCTTCTTAAAAAACAGACATGATGAAATGGAAAAAGCATATAACTGCTTATAAAATATGTGTGAAAAAGAAACCAATTCATTGAAAAATAAAATCTGTAAAATGGAAAAAAATGCAATGAACAAAATACTTCATATAAAAGTTGAATTGGCCAAATGCAAAAGGAGATAAAAAAGCTAACTGAAGAAAATTCACTAAAAATTACAATTGAAAAAAGGAAAGTGAATAAATCAACGAGACTTCAAGAATCAGTCAAACAAAACCAAAAAAAAAAAAAAATTAAAACCAGAAGAAAATGCAAAATACCTTATTGGAAAAACAACTGACCTGGAAAATAGATCCAGGAGATAAATCTAAGAATTACTGGATATCTTGAAAACAATGACTGAAAAAATGGTCCTAGACACCAACTTTCAGGAAATCATCAAGGAAAACTACTCAGATGTTCTAAAAAACAGAGTATAACAATCCATTGAAAGAATTTACCAATCTGCTCCTTAAAGCGACCCCAAAATGAAAACTCCAAGGAACATCATAGCTAAATTTCAGAAGGGCATGGAATCTGATATTCTTAAAAGCAAAGGAACTAATATTGAAGCCAAAAAGCAGAGGAACTTAGATTGCAGCCAAGAATTAATTATCCAGCAAAATTTTAGTATCATATTTAAGAGGAAAAGATGGAAATTAAATGAAACAAATGGATTTCATCTATTTCTATTGAAAACACCAGACCTGAATAGAAAATTTGATCTTCAAATACAGAAGTCAAGAGAAGCATAAAAAGTAAAAAGGAAAGAAAAAATAACTATCTTTTAAAAGTTAAAAAGTTTGTATCCCAAAATGGGAAGATGATATGTTTAACTCTTGAAATATGAATCTCTGTTATAGGTATACTTAGAGAGTATTAAGTATAAGGTTTTTATTATGATAATTTTAAAAAGAAATTAGAGGAGGAATGGTGATTCTACTGAAAGAAGAGTAAAATGGAGTCAAAATAGGGTAAATTACATCTCATGAGGAGGCAAAAAAAAACAATGCAATTGAAGGAAAGAGGGGAGGGAGACAAGCATTGTATTCATCTTACTCTCTCAGCAGATTCAGTTCAAAGAGAGATTATTAGACACATTTAGCTTCACAAAGAAGCGTGTTTCATCTTATAGGGAAATAGGAAGGGAGGAGGGAAAGGAAGGAGGGAGGCTAATAGAAGGAAGAAGAAAAGTAGAAGGGGAAAGGCATAAAATTGGAGGAAGAGGGTTACAAAAGGAGATGGCTGCTTGAGAGAGGGAGTTATTAGTGACAAAATACTGGGGAGGATGGAAAAGAGGAAAGGGAAGAGAAAAATATAACTAAGGGTAAAGAAAATGGTAGGAAATACAGAGATAGTAATTCTGTCTGTGAATGTGAATGAGATGACCTCACCTATAAAACAGAGGCAGATAGCAGACTGTATTAAAAGCCAGAATCCTAAAATGTGTTGCTTACAAGAAACTCATTTAAAGCAGAATGATACATTTAGAGTAAAGGGAAAAGGCTAGAGGAGAATTTACTACGCTTCCTGAGGTTAAAAAAAAAAGCAGAGGTAGCAATCCTGATCTCAGATCAAGCAAAAGCAAAATTAGATCTAATTAAAAGAGATTAAGAAGAAAACTACATCCTGCTTAAAGGTACCATAGATATTGAAGTAATATAAATACTTAACATATATGCAGCATATGCAGCAAGTGCGTATGGAAAAGCAAACATCCAAATTCCTATAAGAGAAGTGAAGAGAGCTGCCAGAAGAATTGGACAGCAAAACTATACTAATGGGGGTTCTCAACTCTGTTCTCTCAGACTAGATAAATAAAACTAGAAAATATATGAGAGAAGTTAAGGAGGTAAACAAAATGTTAAAAAAAAAATGAGGGATGATAAATCTTTGGAGAAAACTGAATGGAGACAGAAAGGAATTTACCTTTTTTCTCAACAGTACAGGGAACCTATACAAAAATTGACCATGTAATGCGGAATAAAAACCTCAAAAACAAATGCAAAAAGGCAGAAATAGTAAAGACATCATCCTCAGATCATAACCAAATAATTACATTCAGTAAAAGGCCAAGTAAAAATAGACCAAAAATTAATTGGAAACTAAATAATCTAATCCTTAAGAATGAGTGGGTAAAACAACTAAAATTTGTGGGATGCAGCCAAAGCAGTTATTAAAAGAAATTTTATATCTCTAGATGCTTGCTTACATAAAACAGAGAAAGAGAAGATCAATGAATTGTGTTTGCAATGAAAAAAGCTAGAAAAGGAACAAATTAAAAACCCTCAGTTAAATCCAAAATTTGAAATTCTGAAAATAAAAGGGGAGATAAATAAAATTGAAAGTAAAAAAACTATTGAAATAGTAAACAAAACCAAATTAACAGAAGAGGAAATAAATTTAAATAGTTCCATTTTAGAAAAAGCAATTGAACAAAGTTATTAATCGACTCCCTAAGAAAAAATCTCCAGGGCCTGATGGATTCACATGTGAATTCTACCAAAAATTTAAACAATCAATTTCAATACTATACAATATATTTGAAAAAATAGGAAAAGAAGGAATCCTAACAAATTCATTTAGGGCACAGATATAGTGCTGATACCTAAATCATGTAGGACAAAAACAGAAAAAGAAAATTATAGAACAATTTCCCTGATAAATATTGATGCAAACATCTTAAATAAAATATTAGCAAAGAAAATCATCTCCAGGATAATACACAGGACCAAGTATGATTTATATCAAGAATGTGGGGCTGGTTCAATATTAGGAAAACTATTAGCATACATGTACTGAACATGTAAGCATCATGCTAAATAATTATTGTCGCTATCAATTCCACTGACTTAGCACCTTGTTTCAAGTTCTGGCCCATAAGTAGATAATGAGAAAACAAATTATCACTCTTTGCAGATGATACGATGGTATACTTAGAGAATCCTAGAGAATCAGCTAAAAAACTACTAGAAACAATATACAACTTTAGTGAGGTAGCAAGATACAAAATCAATCCACATAAATTATTAGCATTTTTACATATTACCAACAAAATCCAAAAGCAAGAGATTCAAAGAATTATTTTTAATTAGAGAAATTAAAGAAAAATTCCTTTTAAAATAACTGAAGATAATATAAAAGATTTGGAGTCTACCTGCCAAGGCAAAGTCAGGAACTATATGAACACAACTACAAAACAATTTCCATACAAATAAAGTTAGTTCTTAACAACTGAAAAAATATCAAGTGCTCATTTTAGAGATCTAGAAAAAATAATAACAAAATTCATCTGGAAGAACAAAAGATCAAGAATTTCAAAGGAATTAATGAAAAAGATGCAAATGAAGGTGGCTTAGCTGTGCCAGATCTAAAACTATATTACAAAGCAGTGATCATTAAAACAATTTAGTATGGGCTAAGAAACAGAGCAGCCGACCAGTGGAATAGGTTAGGTTCACAGGAAAAAAAAGTCAATGACTATAGTAATCTAGTGTTTGACGAGATACCAGCTTTTGCTATAAGAATTGAATATTTGACAAAAACTGCTGGGAAAATTGGAAACTAGTATGAGAGAAATTAGGCTTTGGCCCACACCTAATATCTTATAAGGTCGAAATGAGTTCATGATTTAGACATAAAGAGTGGTATTATTCCTTTGTTTTGTGCCTTCCAACCTCATTAAGTCATTGTAATTTTTTTTTTTCTTAGAAGTCTTCAAAGAGTTTTGAATGGCCAAATCCAAATGCCTTTTCTCAGTCCTCATCTGTCTTGACCTTTTGGTTTAGTTTGACATGGATGACCCACTAATGCAAGATATTCTCTTTAATCTCTGCTCTGTGCTTTTCTGATTCAGCTCTCTTTTGATCCTTTCCTAAACTATATGACTTGTCTTTCTTAGGAACCAATACCCAATTCCCATCTCCTAATTGGGAATATTCCCCAGAGGACTATTCTAGGCCATTTCTCTTCTGTTTCTTTATCATCACTTCCCTATAGTCAGTCATTTCATCAGCTTTCATGGATTCAATTAATATTTTTCTCTAGTTAATTTCTAGCTCTACATGCCCAACCATTATCTCCCTTATTCATTCCTGTTATGTATCAGCATCTATTGTATTTTCCCCTTCTAGTAGATGTTTTATAAGCATATAAAACAATATATTCAAATCAGAACATCATCTTTCCCCTTAAACCCAGTCTTCTTCCTACCTTATTTATTTCTGTTGAGGACACTACCATGTTCCTAGTGATACATATTCAAAACAGAAGTTATTCTTGACTCTTTACTCTCCTGATTTTGATATCCCATTTTAATTATTTTTTTCCAATACACCAGGGGCAAAATTACATATGTATGTGTGTGTGTGTGTATATATATATATATATAAAAATATGCTATATATTATATATTACATATATATATATGCACATGTATTTTTGTATATATGTATACCTACATAGATGATAGATAAACAGATAGGTAGATAAATAGATAGGAATGTTGGGCTGGCTATGTTTAGAATAAATCTGAAAGTTCATTAACCCTAAAATTGTAGAGTTTTCTATCTCACAATTAGGTCATAAATATTTGTATCTCTATGAAAAACAACTTTAACAATACCTCAATGAAATTCATCTATTAATGTACTGACAGTTAACACAAATGAATTATATGATAGTCACTATATTTCAGAATCATATTTTTCTTTGTAAAGACTCTGACCCTCCTCGAGATCATTGGTTATGAGTCTACCTATTTAGTTAACTTCTGATGGTGAAATTCATTCTCAATACTGCATAAATAAAGCAGATCTGATATTTATGAGGAGCAAATACTTTAAATTATCTGCATGCAGTTTACATTTCCAAATGATTCATTATTTTCTGAAGTCTAATTAAAAGTGTATTTGCTTGTCTGAGAATGTTATTTATCCGATCAACTCGGGATTTAAATTAAACAAAAAAATTCCAACTAAGGAGTGCCCCAAATGAATTTTCAATGTCAGAGAGATTCTTCTTCAAAGCCTATAACCAGGAAGGATCAGAAAAGAAATTTGAATTGACCTTAGAAGTACCAGAAATACATGTTCTGCTAAAAAGCTATTCATACCTTTCCTTCCCCACCTCTCTCTTCTCTGTTTCTCTGTCTCTCTCTCTCTCTGTCTGTCTCTCTGTCTGGCAGGAGGTATTTTTTGGCACGAGTTTGCCTTAAACATTTCAATATTTTTATCCAGTTGCAGTTAACAAAAGCCACTATGATTGAAACGTAGTGATTATTTAACACCCGTTGTTCAGAACAGGCTTTCTCTAAAACTCAGAGGCATACACACTCAGGATTCCTGCCCCAGTTTTCAAGAATGACAGCAAAAGCACCTTTATCTGACATTTAGGATGATTAAATTTTGAAAAATCACTTGGCATATTCAGCATGACTCCACAGGGTGCTCTTGCTTTATAAGGCAATGGATCATGTTAGCTTAACTTATATTTAAGATTTGCTGGCCTGATATTATTGTGTTAGGCAGTATTGCCGAAATGGAAACATAAAATTTTGCTGCCACGAGATCAAGTCTGTGCCTGCCCTACACTATAAATTAGTTCCATAAAGTTTTAAAATGCAATGTTTGTTCTGGTCTTAGCAGTCTCATGAAATAGCAAACTGTGCTTAAATATATAAAATTAAACTTACACTGGACAAAAACACATTCTTCTTTCTGTAGCATTAAAATTCAGAGGGAACTAGGAAAAAAAAATAGGTTACTTAACTAGCAAAAAGGTCTCCGGGAAGCTAAAAGAAACCAATTGCTTTCTAAAAGCTCATTTTTAAAAACCAGGTTGTCTTAGTGGGACGACAATGCTTTTACTTTTATGAGCCAATGTACAAAGAGTTTTTTGCTCCTGAGTCTTTGCTTAACAAGACATGCAAATCAAGGGTACATAAGCATAAGAATTGTTTGCCAAATGTAGAAGTCATGCCTATTACAGTCTGCTTTGAAAATGGAGTTGTTCAAGCAGAAATCCTACTTAATGTTGAGTGATGAGTCTAATTCCACACAGAAATGACAAAAGAGATTTGGCATAGGCATTAATTGGGCTATTTGCAGAAAAGGTCTTGACATGAGATGTGACAAAAATTCAACTATCATTGGAAATGAAAATAGATGATAAGAGCAAATTAAACTCTCATTAAATTTGTAAAACAAGACAAAGTATTAACTTTGGCCACAGTAGAGGCAACCAAAAAACATGCATTGATTACCTCTTTTATATTTAAATGAAAAGGCAAATTATCAATGGAAATCCTAAAAGAAAGATGAACATAAAGGCAATATAAATTTATGAATGACTTAATAAGTGATGTTATTGTAAAAATCCTTGCCATAAGAATGAACTGCTCACTAGAAATAGGCCCTCCTTTATTGGTAATTATTGTTAGAATTATTAGGGGAGAAAAACAAAACAAAAGAAAGCATGATTACTCATTTTCCTATCATTATGTAATAAAATATATTAGTTTTATTTCTTTTCCCTGCCTTATGTGGACCATTTCTGCAGTCTTAAAAAATGGAATGCGATAGAATTTGGGGAAAAAAAATTAGATATGGAATCTGGACAAAGAAACTAGTTTTTATCATTTGCCTCTCTTCTAGAGAGAATATATATATCTATATGAGGTTTGATTTGGTAAGTGATTTTAGAGGATAAAATTGAGGACAATGGCTGAAAAGATAAAGAGACAGATTTTAAAACAATAATGATAATAAGTTGTCTTTATTGCACTTTTTAAGGTTTATTGTTTTTCCCCTTTCATGTAACTTATAACCATGCACCCCCAGGTTCTGAAATTAATCAATTTGGATCTAATACTGAGGGCTATTCTCAAAATCACATCTCCTTTTGGCCTGCTCTTTCAAATTCAACTTATATCTCCTTCTTGCTCCCTCAGATGCCCACCCAATGCTTCATATTGCTTTGAAAAGAATATTAATAACTGTCATTTATATTAATGGATCATCCCTTATGTTTAATTTCTATATACTTCACTTATAATGACTATAATTTGAAGTGTCAAATTAATTTTGTTGCTCATTTTATTTAATTACAACAACAAATTCTTTATCTGTTCCTAATGTTTGTACTATTTTATCATGAAACATAATACTAGGACTGCTATTTTCCAAAATATGGAGAAAACACTAACTTGGGCCTGGAGTAGGATGAATATATTCTGAGTTTGTACTGATTTGAACTGAGTGGGTTCCTAATTTTGGTAATATCTCAAATAAACTGGAGTGTGCTTTCTAGAACTCCCAAATTGAGGTGCCAAAATGTATTTTGCTTTCTAGAGTCCCCACACTAGGGTGCCAAAATATACCATTACGATTAGCTCTCTGGAGGATCTAGAGACCAGGCCAAGTCCTTGACCTTAGTGGAGGAGTGAAGAAGTCAGGCGATCCATTAGGCTAGTCAAAGATGGAGTCCCTTTATTTCAAGTCTTATCAGCCCCTAAATACCTTAGTAAAATTATGTCACTTGAGCACACTCAGCATGTGCCAACTATAGAACCATTATATCACTACATCACCACAGCACACTGAGCAAGTGTTAACTATAAGCACCTTGCTATTGATATGTAAATTCCTCTTTACTGTAAGTATCCCTTGCTTCTAGTAGAACACCAGGTGGTCAAGCCCTCCTTGACTTCTTAGGAAGGATGAGATTCCTTAGGGGAGATGGGGAGCCAAATAAGCAGGTTCCCTCTGGGCTGAAGTGTTTTATACCTTACCCAGAGTTCCCCGACTATCTTACGCTCTCTACAATAAGAAAAAGGAGACAAATCATTTACTTCATTTGGTAGAACTGGAATGTTTAAACCTTCTCCAACCATTCTTAATTCCAGTACCTTTCTTCTGTCATTTCATATTTATCCTGTATATTGCTTGCTTTTATATATTTGGTTATATATTATGTTCTTCAATAGACTATAATCTCCTTAAGGGAAGGGAATGACTTTTTTTCTCTTTTTGTATCCCCAAAAGTTAACACAGTGCTTAGAATATAATAGAAGCTTAATAGATGCTTATTTGGTCAATTTCAAAATGGATATTTCACAGGTATCTAAAACCAACATATCCAAAAGAATTTAACATTCTTCTCAAGTCCAAATAATGATGAAAATAATAATAAAATAAAAGTATCTATTCTACTCATTTTTTTCTATTTCTGGTGAGGAAATAATATTTCCCATCCTGAGAGTTCTCAATCTTTGTGCCATCATCAGCTTTTACTTTTGTTGTTGCTGTTGTTCATTTATTTCAGTTGTAACTGACTCCATGATCATATTTGGGTTTTTCTTGACAAAGATATTGAGAATAGTTTGCCATTCCCTCCTCTAGCTTTTTTTACAGCTGAGGAAACTGAGGTAAACAGAGTTATTAAACTTGTCCAAGGTCACACACTTAGTATCCGAGGCCAGATTTGAATGCAGAAAGTTTTCCTAATTATAAGTCCAGTCCTCTCTCCTGTGCCACAGATACCATTCCATTAAATGAGCAGTGATTTTTTTATCTATTTGTCTCCAGTAAATCTCTTGAATTTATCCCATTGTCTCTATTCATAGGATATCACCCTAATTCAGCTAATCATTTTTCACCTGAACCTGTTAATGTCTTCCTCATCATTTTCCTTTTTCTCTAATTGTTCTTTTGGTTTCCAAAAGTGATTTCCTAAAGCATAGGTCATAGACCTTATCAACTTTCTGTTCAATAACTAGTATTCAACATGTCCAAAATTATACTCAAACTTTTTCACAAAACTTTTCCTCTTCTATATTTCTCTATTTTTGTTAAAAGTACAATTTTTCCCAGTCTTCCAGATTCATAACATCCACATTATTCTGGACTCTCACTTCACATCATAAATCACTTGTAGAATTTTGACTATTTCTACCTGCACTTTTTCCTCATTTGACTCCTTTCCTCCATTCAAACAGTTACAATCCTTTTTTATTATTATTATTATGGCTTTTTATTTACAAGATATATGCATGGGTAATTTTTCAGCATTGACAATTGCAAAATCTTTTGTTCCAAATTTTCCCCTCCTTTCCCCAACCTCTTCCTCCGGATGGAAGGTTGACCAATACATATTAAATACGTTAGAGTATAAGTTAAATACAATATGTGTGTACATATCCATACAGTTATTTTGCTGTACAAAAAGAATCAGACTTTGAAATAGTGTACAATTAGCCTGTCAAGGAAATCAAAAATGCAGGTGGACAAAAATACAGGGATTGGGAATTCTATGTAATTGTTCATAGTCGTCTCCCAGAGTTCTTTCGCTGGGTGTAGCTGGTGCAATTCATTACTGCCCCATTGGAACTGATTTGGTTCATCTCATTATTAAAGATAGCCAAGTCCATCAGAATTGATCATCATATAGTATTGTTGAAGTATATAATGATCTCCTAGTCCTGCTCATTTCACTCAGCACCAGTTCATGTAAGTCTCTCCAGGCCTTTCTGAAATCCTCCTGCTGGTCATTTCTTACAGAAAATTATATTCCATAACATTCATATACCACAATTTACTCAGCCATTCTCCAATTAATGGGCATCCACTCAGTTTCCACTTTCTAGCCACTACAAACAGGACTGTCACAAACATTCTTGCACATACGATCCCTTTCCCCTCTTTAGTATCTCTTTGGGGTATAAGCCCAATAGTAACACTGCTTGATCAAAGGGTATGCACAGTTTGATAACTTTTTGAGCATAGTTCCAAATCATTCTCCAGAATGGTTGGATGTATTCACAATTTCACCAACAATGTATTAGTCAAACAGTTACAATCTTAATGTAGGGCCTTAACACTTCTTCCCCAGATTACTGCAAAATTCTTATATGGTCTCCCTGTTTCATTTCTCACCACTACAAGCTATTCCTACATGCTATTGGCAAAGTGTTTTTTCCTTAGTTTAGATCTGACTACATATCTTCCCTACTTGAGCAACATTAGTAATTTCCTATTGTTTCTAGAAGAAACCAAGTCAAGGAGCATTTATTAAGCACTTAATTTTTGCCAGGGATGGTGCTAATTAGGTAAAATATAAATGCTTATGTTTAGCTTTTAAATTCCAATATTATTTTTTAAATTATCATTTACAATTAGGTCTTTGTGATTTGGTTTGAAATTTCCTTGGCAAAATATTAGAATGATTTGCTATATCCTTCATCTAATTTTTACAGTGGAGGAAATTGAAATAAACAGGTTTAAGTGATTTGCACATATTCACATACCTAGTAAATAACTGAGGTCAGATTTGAACTCAGGAAGATGAGTATTCCTAGCTTCACATCTACCCTCTATTTATTGTGTCACTTAGCCGGCCAACATTATTTGTCACAATATATTTTTCCTTCCTCATTCTACATTAGTCCCTTTTCTGCAATTTGTGATAGTCCTTCTCTCTGATCTTTATCATATATTTCATCTAATGTCTCTGTTCTTTAGCACAGGTCATTCCCTACATCGAATATACTTCATCCTTACTGCTACATCACAAAATTCCTCTCCTTTAAGATGTATATATGGTATACATATACTTAAATATATGTATATGTCTATGCGGAGACAAATGGATTGACACATAGAGCCATATTTCTGAGTGTAGAAACATATAAACATAAAGATATTTATGCTGATACATGTGTGTATACATGTGTATACACACTATATATATATATATATTAATATATATGCATGTATTCATATATATATATAAAGAGAGAGAGACATACACAGGGAAAGAGAGAAACAGAGAGGGGGGGATGGAGGAAGCTTATACTGCAATGGAATGTAATAATGTAATCTTACTAGTAGCATTATTGTACTTTTTTTTTCTGTACTTGATTCTCTACAATTTAGCATAGATCCTGGTACATACTACATGGTTAATATATACACTTGTTGCCTGATAAATTGACTAATTAACTCATTATAACTACTTGGAGCAAATAGCCCTTTGTCATCCCAAATCTTTACAATTTTCCCCCAATTTATTTCTCTGGCCTTAACAATTTCCTCTTATTTATTCACTATTCTGGTTGAGCAAAACAGTGCTTCTTACTTTCCTTCACAACTAATACTTCATTTTCTATGTATATGACATGTTCTCTCTCACTCCTTAAATGTTCTTCCTTATCATCTCTGCCATTTTACACTTAGGGCAATTATTACAAAGTGATTTCTACCCATGGTCATCCAATCTCTATTCAAAGGTCTATATTAGTAAAAATTCAATACCTCAAAAGGTTCTTACTTTACTTTTGGATACATCTTATTCAAAATTTTATTGAGCCAAAATCTGTGTCATTTCTATCCCCACCTTTTGAAGCCAAACAAAAACAAATCCCTGTTCCATATAAAAGCTTTTTATATACTGGAAGACAATAGAATACACCTCCAAAGGCAGTGTATCTAAGATTGACCAGACATTGACCAGTCCATCTGTCCTCCAGTGCAATATATCAGAAAGTTCTAATCATCCTTGATATTATTCTCTGGATAAACTCTAGCTTTTCAATATCTTTCCTAAAGTGAATCTGCTTGAATTTTACATAACACCCCAAATGTACATAAGATTAAAAGTTCTATCATTTTTGCACTTCTGGAAAAAAAACAATATTCTATCAATGAAGTCAAAGGTCACATTACTACACAGAGGGATTATATATCCCTGGGGGAGCCATTTAAACTCTCAATGCTTCAAGCAACTCTCTAAAAAAATTAATTGTATAACATTTGTCACCTCATCTTGATAGGAAAAATGCCCTCAATAAGATTTCCTTACACTAATGAAATTAAAGTCTAAACACAAAATACAACAAAATCATAGATTTTTATACAACCATGTTTCACTAGCTCTTGTTGAGCTAACTAACTTTCAAAAATGGATCATATTCATATGAAGTTTCCTAGTTATCCCTCCCTCATTCTAGCTTTATTTTCTTTTTAGCAAGGACAGAAATTTATGTTTATACCTATTAAATACCATCACATTCAATATACTGTTCTAGTTAATTGCAATTTTGATAGTTTCTCTGGTCATTCAATATGTCATGAAATAATTTAAGCTTCATGTTTTTTAAAGATTTAAAAGTATATTTCTTTTCTTTCATCTAAGACAATGATTTTTAAAATGGACAAAATAAGATTAAGGGCAGAACCTTGTAATTCTCCATTTAAAACCACCACTTCATGATGGTAACATTTTATTAATCACTTTATTTTAGGGTAATCATGCAAATCATTTAGCAATATTAGCCCACTCTCTTATACTCTATATCATTTTGACAAGGATAACATTGGAGACTTTTTCAAATGCCTTGCTAGAATTCAAGTACACTATATCTCTGGCATCTTAGTGATCTATCACAGCAACAATTGTGTCAAAAAAAAAAAAAAAAGATAATGAATTTAGTTTGGCCTGAATTAATCAATGCATGCAGTCTGTTAGGAATCAAAGCTTGGCTTTACAAATGTTCACAATCAATTCATTTTGTTATTGTGTGTTTGGATTATGTCAGGAATTGAAGTTCAGTAATACTACTGAATATTACATTTCTTTTCCATTGTTAAGGCTGCCATACTTTCATTCATTGACAAATGGCTGAATAATAATTGTGTAATTATGTATAGAAGAATTGCACACGTTTACCATATATTGGATTACTTGCCATCTAGGGGAGGAAGTGGGGGAAAAGGGAAGGAAAAAAATTGAAATGCAAGGTTTTGCAATGGTGAATCTTAAAAATAATTTATGCATATGTTTTGAAAATAAAAAACTTTTTTTCCCAAAAAATTTATTTTATTTGAAGAAAGAATAAGAAAAGAGAAAAATAAAAAAGCAATACAAAACAAAATGAAAGAAAACAAAAGAAAACATTATCATGTGCCCAGTATAATATCATGGAGGATTCAAAATATATAAAAACAAATATTAATTTAAGCATATATATATATATATATATATATATACATACATGTTAGTAGAAGAAATTATATTCATGAACATTCATCTGTGCACCTTTTTTACTTCATTCTTTTTCTCCCCTTTCATCTCCACTACCACTCCCAAGCAGGCTATAGTTAAGAAAGGATATATATATATATATATATATATATATGTACACACACACACATACACATATATCTCACATATATAGAAACACATATATCTCCCTTTCATCACCTTACCACCCCCAAGTGAGCTACAGTTAAGAAAAAAGTTATTTATGTGTCCATATGTTGATATATACAAGCACACACACACACACACACACACACACACACACATACATCCCTCATATCCACATCTTTCCTATCTCTGCTGACTCTTTTATTAAATTATGTTTCATAATTTGGCTATTACTTAACCTCCCCCCCCCACCTCAGGGATCCCTCCCTCATCATCTTGTCTTATCTTTTGCTTCCCCTTCCACCCATCCCTCCCCTCTTATTTCTTTATAGATTTTGGGAGATGTTTTCCCCTTCATGGTATATAGGTAGTGTTATTTATTGAACCATTCCTGATGTTAGTAGATTTTCAGAAGTACAAGCCCTCTTCTTCCCTCTAATGCCTTCCTCTACACCTCATTTAAATAACATGATTACTATTTTTACCTTTATTCTGCCGATTTTTCTTTTGAGTTTACACTATTGTTGCTTAAATCTTAAACATGAAGTATACATTCCCCATGTTTAAAAAAAAAGTTTGTCCATGTTGAGTTCCTTAAAACTGATCTGATATTGGCTCTTGGTAAATTGTATGTTAAGTTCAAGTTTGGTTGAGAGAAAGTCCTGAAAATCTGCAAGTTCATTGAATGCCCTTTTTTTCCTCATTCAAAATTATAATTTTGCTGAATGTGATATTTTTGGCCAAAGACTTAGTTCTTTTGCTTATCTGTAGATATGATTCCAAGACCAGTCTTTTAATGTAGCTGGTAATAAATCTTGTATAATTCTAATCATAGTTCCAAAGCATTTGAATTGTTTTCTTCTTGTTCCTTGCAGAATATTCTTTTTGATCTGGAGATTTCAAAATTTGGTAATAATATTCTTTTGTATTTTCCACAAAGGATCTCTTTGAGGATGCTTTCCATTTCTACTTTCCCTTCATGTTCTATCACTCTAGGACAGTTTTCTAGGATTATTTCCTCCATTATTGTGTCAAGGTTCTCTTTTTGGTCACAATTTTCAGAAGGTCCACTTGTCCCTATATTTTCTCTTCTTGATCTATTCTCCAGATCTGTCATTTTTCTTATGTTTCATATTGTAATTCCAGAGAAACTGAGACAAGATAGAAATTAGAAAGTTTTTGATATTTGAGAGGGAAGGATTGTGCTGTGGGCATGTTACTCCCAGGGCTGATGTCTCAAAATATCCAGTAGGGATGTGAGTTTCTCATGAAATATATATACACATGGCTCCAAGTCACCAGGGTAGATGGAGGCAGGGGAAGCACTGAGAGCCAGAAGGGACCATCAATCCAGTTCTGACAGGATAGGGGGTAAGACACTAAATTCATACAAATTGTGAGTAAAGGAGATAGTGAAACTAGAGGAAGTCTGAAGAGATAGAGGTAGACAATGCCAATTAGGTATTTGAGACAGGACATCTGGAGTTTTATCTTTTGAAATGTCAGATCTCCATAGCCTTAATTATGTCAGTCCTAATAATTAGGAAAGCGGGGTTGCAACCAGGAGGATTGAAACAGAACAATTCAAGGAACTGAGGCAGAACAAATCAGGGAAACTGAGGCAGGACAATAAAAGGGAATTTTGGCACAACAATATTCTGTTCTATTTTCTCATTTTTTATAATCTGTTTTGTTATTTCTTGGTCTCTTATAGCTTCATTGGCTTCTCCTTGCCCAATTCTAATTTTCAAAGAGTTGTTTTCATCTTTGAAATTCTGTATCTCTTTTTCTAATTGGTTAACATTTTTTCATAATTGTGTTTTTCTTGGATGGTTTTAATTTTTTCTTTTGTTTTTCCTCAATGTCTCTCATTTGATTTTGAATTCTTTTTTGAGTTATTCTATAAATTCTCTCTGGGCAGGGAGCCATTTCATGTTGCTCTTGGGGGCTGAAGTTTTTATTATTGTTATTATTATTACTTTACTAAAGAGTCCACCTCTGAAGATGAACTCTGATCTTCCCTATTTCTATACTGTTTTAATGGTGGGATTGTTTCTTTTGCTGGTCCATTTTTTTTAATGAGAGGTATTAGTGTAAGCACCTAATTTAGTAAATTAGTTAAATTAATGTAAGCAAGCAATTGTGGAATGGGGCGAGGGGGGTGGGGGAGGAGGGGAAGGAGATGGTGCTTCAAGCTTCTCTTCAAATCTTCACTCTGAACAGAAACCCTAAACCCCCATTCTTCTGCAAGAACTCACACCCAGTAGCACCCCTGCCCTCATTCTTCTGCACTTATCACGTGCTGGTTCTTTTTCACCCAGGGCTGCTTCTATGCAGCACAACTGGGGCTGGCATTCCCAATCAGCTGAGGTTCATGCTGTCTTTACAAACTTAAACCTCCACTCTTGTTCAAGATTACAAACTTAAACCTCCACTCTTGTTCAAGAGGTGAAAGTCTCTGTGGTTCCTGCTGAAGATCCAATCATAACCAGCTAGCCCAAGGGATCCCCACTTGATGTTTCTACACAGCAAGTCCAGAGATGTTTGCACTTAAGATAGGTTAATCCCAGCACAGTGTCTTTCTTCAGATCTTGTCTGGTTATTTCAGGAAGATGCTCTTCTGCTCAAGTTTTTTTGATTTTTTACCAGTCTGTGTTTGCCCTGAAACACAAATTTGTTATATTCTTGTGGAAAATCAGGAAAGCTTAAAATTTACCAACCTACTCTGCCATCTTCCCAGAATCCTCACAAAGAAAAAGCTTTAATAATAATTTTAGAAAAAGATGTCAGTGATGGAAAAATTTTACCCAAGCATATGCTTTGTAAATTAGTTAATTAATTGATAGATAAAAAAATTTTAAAAGATGTCAGGAATTTTAAAAAGAAAGAAAAATGGTTGAATAAGTTCTGATATATTATTCTGATGGAATTCTGTTGTGCTACAAGAAATGATGAGAAGATTTATATGAACCAATATAAATTTAAGTGAACACAATCAGAAAATTATATGCAACAACAGCAATATTGTCAAGATAATCAACTGTGAAAGATTTACCTATTCTGATGAATATAATGATTCGATGGATTTCAATTTTTTAAAAATGCTATCTACCTCCAGAGAGAGAACTTATGAACTGTAAGTGAAAACTGAAGCATATATTTGTCAGTTTATTTTTCTTATTTTGGGGGGGCAATATAAGTAATATGTTTTGCATGACTTCATATTGTTAACAAGTATCATATGACTTGCCTTGTTATTGTTCTTTGTCCTTGATTTACCTTGAAGAGGACCATGACATCGGGAGGTGAAGCCATGACATGCAAATGAGATGGATTTAAATGAGAGAGGCTTTGCAAGATCACCTGCTTCACTTTTCCCCCCAGAGCCATCTAGGTCCAGTGGAAAGATATAAATAAAGATAGATTGAAATGGAAGGCCTTGGCCTTTTTGAAGCTTTTAAGGTCTTCTACAGGTCTCAGGTTGACTGAGGCCACATCCATTCAGTTATTAAGATAGACAGCAATTGAAGCAAAGAATCTCCTTTTTCACTTAGTTCCCCCCAAAAAATCTGAATGATTGAATGAATGAATCTGGGAGGGGAAGACCCACTAGATTTCTAGCTAAACCAGAAAAGACTTATTTACATTCAATATGAATCAATCAGGTTGAAAGAAAGGAGGACATTTGCAACTTATTTTTTTTTAAAGAATACATTTCCATTTGTTCAAGTCTAATTTTTTGAAAATATAATTATTTTAATACACATTGCTTTATGAATCATGTTGGGAGAGAAAATCAAAAAGCAAAAAGGAAAAACTATAGGGCAGGAAAAAAAAAAAAAAAACAGAAAAAGAAGTGAACATAGCATGTGTCGATTTACATTTAATCTCCATAGTTCTTTTTCTGAATGCAAGTGCCTTTTTCTGTCAAAGTATATTGGAACTGCTTTGAATTACTGAACCACCAAGAAGAACCAAGTCTTTCATAGTTGATCATCACACATTCTTGCTGTTACTGTATACAATTTATTCCTGGTTCTGTTTGTTTCACTCAGTATCACTGTTTGTAAAACTTTCCAGGCCTTTCTAAAGTCAGCTTGTTTATCATTTTTATAGAAAAAATAATATTCCATTATCTTTATGTACAATAATGTATTCAGCCATTCCCTAATTAATGGGCATCTACTCATTTTCCAATTCTTTATTACCACAAAAAGAGTTGCTACAAATAGTTTCTGCACATGTGGACACTGTTCCCTTGTGTGTATATATATATATATATATATATATATAATATATATATATATATATATATATATATTATATATATATATTTTTTTTTTTTTGAGGCAATTGGAGTTAAGTGACTTGTCCAGGGTCACACAGCTAAGAAGTGTTAAGTGTCTGAGGCCAGATTTGAACTCAGGTCTTCCTGACTTCAGGGCTGGTGATCTATGCACTGTGCCACCTAGCTGCCAGTAATGGCATTGCTGGGTCAAAGAGTATGCACATTTGGATAGCCCTTTGGGCATAGTTCTGGATTGCTGGATTGCATTGATTGATGAGTTCAGAAGTCCACTAATAATCCAGTAATGTCCCAGTTTTCCCACATCCCCTCCAACATTTATCATTATCTTTTCTGTCATCTTAGCCGGTCTGAGAAGTATGAGATGGTACCCCAGAATTGTTTTAATTTTCATTTCTCTCATCAATAGTGATTTAGAACATTTTTTCATAGGATTGTAAGTAGCTTGAATTTCATCATCTCAAAATTATCTTGGGAAATGATAGGTATTCTTATAAATTTGACCCAGTTCTTTATATATTTTAGAAATGAGATTTATCGGAAACACTGGCTGTAAAGATTTTCCCAGCATCGTACTTCCCTTTTAATCTTGTTTCTGTTGGTTTTGTTTGTGCAAAACTTTTTTAATTTAATGTAATGAATTGTCCATTTTGCCTTTCGCAATGTTCTCTGGTTCTTTTTTGTTCATAAATTCCTCCCCTTTAAAAGATCTGATAGGCAAATTACCCTTGTTCTCCTAATTTGTTTATGATATAAATCTTTATGCCCAAATCATGTCCATTTTGACCTTACTTGGGTATATACTGTGAGATGTAGGTCTATACTGAGTTTCTGATATGTTATTTCAGTTTTCCTAATACTTTTTGTCAAATATTGAGTTCTTATTCCAGAAGCTGGAGTTTGGGGGTTTGTCAAATACTAGATTACTATAGGGTTTGAATATTGTGTCATGTGCATCAAATCTAGTGATCCACCACTATTTCTTAACCAACACCAAATGGTTTGGATGACTGCTGCTTTGTAATATCGTTTTAGGTTAGGTACCACTAACCCATCATGCATTTTACTTTTTCATTAATTCCCTTGATATTCTTGACCTTTTGTTCTTCCAGATGAATTTTGTTATCATTTTTTATAGTTCTATAAATTTTTTTTAGCAGTTTGATTGGCACGGCACTAAACAAGTAGATCAATTTAGGCATAACTATCATTTGTGTTATATTATTAGCTCAGCCTATCCATGAGCAATTAACATTTTTCCAATTGTTTGAATCTGACATTATTTCAGTGAAAAATGTTTTGTAATTGTGTTCATACATTTCTTGGATTTGTATTAACAGATATTTACCCAGATATTGTGTTTTGTCTATATTTATTTCAAATGGAATTTCTCTCACTCTCTTGCTTCTGGGCTTTGTTAGTAATAGATAGAAAATCTGATGATTTGTTTGAGTTTATTTTATATCCTGCAACTTTACTAAAGGTGTAAATTGTTTCCAGTAGTTTTTTGGATGATTTTCTAGGTTACTCTACATATCATATATATTATCATATCATCTATAAAGAGTGACAGTTTTATTTCCTCATTACCTATTCTAATTCCATTAATTTCTTTTTCTTTTCTTGTTGCTAAATCCAACATTTTTAGTATGATGTTGAATAATAGTGGACATAAGAGGCATCCTTGATTTACCTCTGCTCTTACTGGGAATGCATCTAAATTCTCTCTATTACCAATAATGCTTGTTGTTGGCTTCAGATAGATACTGCTTATTATTTGAAGGAAAGTTCCCTTTATTTTTATGCTCTCTGTTTTGTTTTGTTTTTTTAATAGGAATGGGTGCTGTATTTTGTCAAAAGCTTTTTCTGCATCTATTGAAATTATCATATGATTTCTGGTGGATTTGTTATTGATACGGTGGATTATGGCAATAGTTTTCCTGATCTTGAACCAGGATTCCTGGTATAAATCCCACTTGACCACAGTATATTATCCTGCTGATAAATTGTTGTTATTTTTTTGCTAATATTTTATTTAAAATTTTTGCATCAATATTCATTAGGGAAATTATGATTTTCTTTCTCTGTTTTCACTCTTCCTACTTTAGGAATCAGTACCATATTTGTGTCATAGAAGGATTTTGACAGGATTCCTTCTGTATCTATTTTTCCAAAGAGTTTACATAATATTGGAATTAATTGTTCTTTAAATGTTAGGTAGAATTCACTTGTGAATTCATCTAGCCCTGGAGATTTTTTTCATATAGAGTTCATTAATGACTTGTTCAATTTCTTTTTCTAAAATGGGATTATTTAAGTAATTTGTTTTCTCTGCTGTTAATCTTGGAAATTTATATTTTTTGTAAATATTCATTCATTCCAGTTAGATTGTTGGATTTGCTGTCATATAGTTGGCAGAATAGCTTCCAATTATTGCTTTAATTTCTTTGTCATTGATGGTAATTTCTTTTTTTTTTTTAAATTTTATTTAATAATAACTTTGTATTGACAGAATCCATGCCAGGGTAATTTTTTACAACATTATCCCTTGCACTGGCTTATGTTTCATTTTTTCCCCTCCCTCTCTCCACCCCCCCCCCCCCAAGATGGCAAGCAGTCCTATATATGTTAAATATGTTGCAGTATATCCTAGATAGAATACATATTTGCAGAACCAAACAGTTCTCCTGTTGCACAGGGAGAATTGGATTCAGAAGGTAAAAATAACTCGGGAAGAAAATCAAAAATGCAAATAGTTCACATTCGTTTCCCAGTGTTCCTTCTTTGGGTGTAGCTGTTTCTGTCCATCATTTATCCATTGAAACTCAGTTAGGTCTCTTTGTCATAGAAATCCACTTCCATCAGAATACATCCTCATACAATATCGTTGTCGAAGTGTATAATGATCTCCTGGTTCTGCTCATCTCACTTAGCATCAGTCCATGTAGGTCTCTCCAAGCCTCTCTGTATTCATCCTGTTGGTCATTTCTTACAGAACAATAATATTCCATAACATTCATATACCACAATTTACCCAGCCATTCTCCAATTGATGGGCATCCATTCATTTTCCAGTTTCTAGCCACTACAAACAGGGCTGCTACCAACATTTTGGCACATACAGGTCCCTTTCCTTTTTTTAGTATCTCTTTGGGGTATAAGCCCAATAGAAACACTGCTGGATCAAAGGGTATGCACAATTTGATAACTTTTTGGGCATAATTCCAGATTGCTCTCCAGAATGGTTGGATTCGTTCACAACTCCACCAACAATGCATCAGTGTCCCCGTTTTCCCGCATCCCCTCCAACATTCATCATTATTTTTTCCTGTCATCTTAGCCCATCTGACAAGTGTGTAGTGATATCTCAGAGTTGTCTTAATTTGCATTTCTCTGATCAATAGTGATTTGGAACACTCTTTCATGTGAGTGGTAATAGTTTCAATTTCATCATCTGAAAATTGTCTGTTCATATCCTTTGACCATTTATCAATTGGAGAATGGCTTGATTTTTTATAAATTTGAGTCAGTTCTCTATATATTTTGGAAATGAGGCCTTTATCAGAACCTTTAATTGTAAAGATGTTTTCCCAGTTTGTTGCTTCCCTACTAATCTTGTTTGCATTCGTTCTGTTTGTACAAAGGCTTTTTAATTTGATATAATCAAAATTTTCTATTTTGTGATCAGTAATGGTCTCTAGTTCATCTTTGGTCACAAATTTCTTTCTCCTCCACAAGTCTGAGAGATAAACTATCCTATGTTCCTCTAATTTATTTATAATCTCGTTCTTTATGCCTAGATCATGGACCCATTTTGATCTTATCTTGGTATATGGTGTTAAGTGTGGGTCCTTGCCTAATTTCTGCCATACTAATTTCCAGTTATCCCAGCAGTTTTTATCAAATAATGAAATCTTATCCCAAAAGTTAGAATCTTTGGGTTTGTCAAACACTAGATTGCTATAGTTGACTATTCTGTCTTGTGAACCTAACCTTTTCCACTGATCAACTAATCTATTTCTTAGCCAATACCAAATGGTTTTGGTGACTGCTGCTTTATAATATAATTTTAGATCAGGTACAGCTAGGCCACCTTCATTTGATTTTTTTTTTCATTAATTCCCTTGAGATTCTCGATTTTTTATTGTTCCATATGAATTTTGTTGTTATTTTTTCTAAATCATTAAAATATTTTCTTGGAAGTCTGATTGGTATAGCACTAAATAAATAGATTAGTTTATGGAGTATTGTCATCTTTATTATATTTGCTCGGCCTATCCAAGAGCACTTAATATTTTTCCAATTATTTAAGTCTGACTTTATTTGTGTGGAAACTTTTTTGTAATTTTGCTCAAATAATTCCTGACTTTCCTTTGGTAGATAGATTCCCAAATATTTTATGCTATCAACAGTTATTTTGAATGGAATTTCTCTTTGTATCTCTTGCTCTTGGATTTTGTTGGTAGTGTATAAAAATGCTGAGGATTTATGGGGATTTATTTTGTATCCAGCTACTTTGCTAAAATTATGAATTATTTCTAATAGCTTTTTAGTAGAATCTCTGGGGTTCTCTAGGTATACCATCATATCATCTGCAAAGAGTGATAGTTTGGTTTCCTCATTGCCTACTCTAATTCCTTTAATCTCTTTCTCGACTCTTATTGCAGAGGCTAGTGTTTCTAATACAATATTGAATAATAATGGTGATAGTGGGCAACCTTGCTTCACTCCAGATCTTACTGGGAAAGGTTCCAGTTTTTCTCCATTGCATATGATGCTTACTGAAGGTTTTAAATATATGCTCCTGACTATTTTAAGGAAAAGTCCTTTTATTCCTATGCTCTCAAGTGTTTTTATTAGGAATGGCTGTTGGATTTTATCAAATGCTTTTTCTGCATCTATTGAGATGATCATATGGTTTTTGTTTGGTTGGTTATTGATATAGTCAATTATGTTAATAGTTTTCCTAATATTGAACCAGCCCTGCATTCCTGGTATAAATCCTACTTGGTCATAGTGTATTATCCTGGGGACGATTTTCTGTAATCTTTTTGCTAATATTTTATTTAAGATTTTAGCATCAATATTCATTAGGGAGATTGGTCTATAATTTTCTTTCTCTGTTTTCAGCCTACCTGGTTTAGGTATCAGTACCATGTCTGTGTCATAAAAGGAGTTTGGTAGGACTCCTTCAATCCCTACTTTTTCAAATAGTTTATTTAGCATTGGAGTTAAATGATCTTTAAATGTTTGATAGAATTCAGATGTAAATCCATCTGGTCCTGGGGATTTTTTCTTAGGGAGTTGATTGATAGTTTGTTCTATTTCTTTTTCTGAGATGGGACCGTTTAGGATATTTACTTCTTCCTCTGTTAGTTTAGGCAAGCTATATTTTTGGAGGTATTCTTCTATTTCATTTAAGTTGTCAAATTTATTGGCGTAAAGTTGGGCAAAGTAACTCCTAATTATTGCTCTAATTTCCTCTTCGTTACTGGTGAGTTCTCCCTTTTCATTTTTAAGACTAACAATTTGATTTTCCTCTTTCCTTTTTTTAATCAGATTTACTAAGGGTTTGTCTATTTTGTTGGTTTTTTCATAGAACCAACTCTTAGTTTTATTAATTAATTCAATAGTTTTTTTACTTTCAATTTTATTGATCTCTCCTTTTATTTTTAGAATTTCAAGTTTAGTGTTTGACTGGGGGTTTTTAATTTGTTCCTTTTCTAGCATTTTTAGTTGCAAGCCCAATTCATTGACCTTCTCTTTCTCTATTTTATACAAATAGGCCTCTAGAGATATCCGATTTCCCCTTATTACCGCTTTGGCTGCATCCCATACATTTTGGTATGATGTCTCATTATTATCGTTTTCTTGGATGAAGTTATTAATTATGTCTATGATTTGCTGTTTCACCCAATCATTCTTTAGTATGAGATTATTTAGTTTCCAATTATTTTTTGGTCTACTTTCCCGTGGCTTTTTATTGAATGTAATTTTCAATGCATCGTGGTCTGAAAAGGATGCATTCACTATTTCTGCCTTACTGCATTTGAGTTTGAGGTTTTTATGTCCTAATATATGGTCAATTTTTGTATAAGTTCCATGAACTGCTGAAAAGAAGGTGTACTCCTTTCTGTCCCCATTACATTTTCTCCAGAGATCTATCATATCTAATTTTTCTAGTATTCTATTTATCTCTTTGACTTCTTTCTTATTTATTTTGTGGTTTGATTTATCTAATTCTGAGAGTGCAAGGTTGAGATCTCCCACTATTATAGTTTTACTGTCTATTTCTTCTTGCAGCTCTCTTAATTTCTCTTTTAAGAATTTAGATGCTACACCACTTGGTGCATATATGTTTAATATAGATACTGCTTCATTATTCATTCTACCCTTTAGCAAGATATAGCGCCCTTCCTTATCTCTTTTGATTAGATCAATTTTTGCTTTAGCTTGATCTGAGATCAGGATGGCTACCCCGCTTTTTTGACTTCACCTGAAGCATAGTAGATTTTGCTCCAACCTTTTACCTTTAACCTGCATGTATCTCCCCGCTTCAGGTGTGTTTCCTGTAAACAACATATTGTAGGATTCTGGCTTTTAATCCATTCTGCTAACCACTTCCTCTTTATGGAGGAGTTTACCCCCATGGTTAAAATGACCATTTCTGTATTACTTGCCATCTTGTTAACCCCGGTTTATGCTTTTCTCCCTTCTTACCCCCCTTCCCAGTATTAAGCTTGTGAGCACCACTTGCTTCTCACAGCCCTCCCTTTTTAGTATCCCTCCCCCTGCCTTAGATTTCCTCCTCCATCTTACCCCTTTCCCTCCCCATTTCTGTATTCCCTTCCGCTTAGCTTATTCCTTCCCTTTTCACTTTTCCCTTCTCACTTTTCAATGAGGTGGGAGAAGTTTCACCATAGATTGAATATGTCTAAAATTTTTCTCTTAAAGCCAATTCTGAAAGCAGTAAAATACTCACTATATTCATCCCTCTCCATTCTTTCTCTCAGATATAATAGGTTTTCTTTGCCTCTTCATGAAATGTAGTACCCCCACTTTCCCCTTTTTCTGGTACAATGTCCTTTCCACATCTAGTTTCTAGAACAAGGTATATCTGTATTCTTTATACATCTATATAGTCAAAATATAGTTCCCAAGATTAATCTTTACCTTTTTAGATTTCTCTTGAGTTCTGTACTTGTAGATCAAATTTTTTGTTAAGTTCTGGCTTTTTCATCAAAAATAGGTGAAATTCACTTACTTCGTTGAATGTCCATCTTCTTCCCTGGAAAAAGATGCTCATTCTCGCTGGGTAAGTTATTTTTGGTTGCATACCAAGTTCCTTAGACTTTCGGAATATCATATTCCAGGCCCTTCGATCCTTTAATGTGGATGCTGCCAGATCCTGGGTGATCCTTATTGTGGCTCCTCGATACTTGAATTGGGTTTTTCTAGCTGCTTGCAGTATTTTTTCCTTCGTCTGAGGGTTCTGGCATTTGGCCACTATATTCCTTGGTGTTTTGATTTTAGGATCCCTTTCAGTGGGTGATCGATGAATTCTTACAATGTCTATTTTACCCTCTGTTTCTATGACTTTTGGGCAGTTCTCTTTGATAATTTCCTGGAAAATAGTGTCCAGGCTCTTTTTTTTTCATCATGCTTTTCTGGGAGTCCGATGATTCTCAGATTGTCTCTCCTGGATCTGATTTCCAGGTCTGTTGTCTTCCCCAGAAGGTATTTAACATTTTTCTCCATTGTTTGATTTTTTTGGATTTGCTTGACTGATTCTTCTTGTCTCCTCGAGTCATTCAATTCCAATTGTTCGACCTTGATTTTCAGTGAAGTATTTTCTTCACTCACTTTTTTAAGATCTTTTTCTAATTGTCCAATTGAGTTCTTTTGTTCTGTGGAATTTTTTTTCCATTTCGCCAATTTTGTTTTCCAGTTCACCAATCCTATTTTTCAAGGATTTGGTTTCTTTATCCACTCTCTCTTTAACTGACTTCTCCAGGCTCTTTTGCCAAGCCTCCCTCTGCTTTTCCCATTTTTCTTCTAGCTCCCTTGTGAGAGCCTTTTAAATTTCCTCCATGAGGTTCATCTGTGCTGAGGAACAGATGATCTCCTCCTTTGGGGATTCACCTGGGGACTGTCTGTTTTTAGTCTCCTCAGGATTTGGAGTCTGCTCTTTATCTGTATAGAAGCTGTCAAGGGTGAAAGTCTTTTTCAGTTTCTTGCTCATTCTGTCTAATAATCAAAGACAAACTATCAAAGAAACAGAAGAAAAAAACCCTTGAATGGAGGCTGCTTTCTTTGGGGGAGGGGCAGGGTAGCCGTGAGGCACGGGTCCTACTGTGCTACGGCGCCTGCGCTCTGAGATCTGAGCGCACTGAGACACTGTGGGGGAGTGGCGGCCAGGTCCCGAGAGACTCCAGCTGTTTGGGGTTGTATTCTTCAGCCTCGGTGTTTTTAGCTTCTCTGCTGGGCTGCTGACTTGCTGCTGGAGCAAAGTATCTAATCCTGTAGCAAAGCTCTCCCCGCAGAGACGGCTGCGATCACGCCCCACCCCCTCTCTGCTCTGCTCGGCTCTGAGCTGCTTTCTGTGCTCTCGCTGCAGCTGCTGCCCGCAGACTGCTTCCGATCTAATAACCGTCCCCGCCCTCGCGCAAAAACAGACCTTTCTTGACGAGTCTCAAGGATGGTTTCTCTTGGTAACTAATTGTATGGTTTTTTTTCAGTCGAGCACTAATTCAGAGGCATGAAATGAAATGGATAGTGAGAGAAAAACTTGGAGGTTACACAGCAGTATGCCTCCTCTCCGCCATCTTGGCCGGAAGTCCCCTCCATTGATGGTAATTTCATCCTTTTCATTTTTGATGCTAGTGATTTTTTTTCTTTGCTTTTTCTAATCAAATTAACCAAAAGTAGTTTATCTATTGTTTTTGGGATATATTTTTTTTTTAATAAAGTAAACTCTTAGTTTTATTTATTACTTCAGTAGGTTTTTTTTTTTTAAGTTCCAATTTTATTAATCTCTCTTTTGAGTTTCAGAATTCCTAATTTGGTATTTAATTGGGGGTAGTCAATTTGTTCTTTTTTTAGCTTTTTAAGATGCATACCCAATTCATTGATCTCCTCTTTCTCTATTTTCTTTACCTAGCTATTTAGAGATATAAAATTTCCCCTAAGAACTGCTTTGGCTCCATCCCATAAATTTTGGTATGTTGTCTCATTATTGTTATTCCCCGAGATGAAATTATGAATTATTTCTATGATTTGTTATTTGACCCACTCATTCCTTAAAATTAGATTAATCAATTTCCAATTGATTTTTACTCTGTGTTCCCTGCCCCTTTATTGAATATAGCTTTTACTTCATTATGGCCTGAAAAAAAGCATTTACTATTTCTGCCTTTTTGCATTTGATTGTGAGGTTTTTGTGCCCTAATATATAGCCAATTTTTATGTAGCTGCCATAGACTACCAAGAAAAAGAGGTGCTTTCCTTTCTGTTCCTATTCAATTTTTTTCCAGAGGTCTAGCATATCTAGGTTTTCCAAGATCCTATCCTAGTTTCTTCCTTGTTTATTTTGTGGTTAAATTTGTCTAATTCTGAGGTGGAAATTATTGAAGTCTTACTACTAGTATAGTCTTGCTGCCGATTTTTTCCTATAACTGGTTTAAAAACTTCTCTAGCAATTTGGCTGCTCTATTACTTGGTATATATACATTTTGTAACTTTACTACTTCCTTGTTTACAATAAACTTTATCACGATGTACTTTTCTTCCTTATCTCTTTTAATTATATCTATTTTTACTTTTGCCTTATCTAAGATTAGAATTGCTACTTCTATTTTTTTTTATTTCATCTGAATCATAATAAATTATTTTCCAGCCTTTTACCTTTACTATTGCGTCTCTTTTATGTCGAATGTGTTTCTTGTAAAGAACATATTCTCAGATTCTGTTTTTTAATTCACTTTACTATTCATTTCTGTTTTATGGAAGAGTTCAATCCGTTCACATTCACAATTATGATTATTTGCTCTGTATTTCCCCTCATCCTATTTTCCGTCATGCATATGCTTTTGTTCTTTTTCCCATCCTGTCCTTAGTAGTTTTTTTTTTTTTTTTCATCTACCCTACCCACTTTCTCTTCTATTATCCCTTCCTCCTTTCTCTTATCTCCTGTTTCTTTCTTTCTATTCTGCCCTTTCATTTCTTTCTTTTTTTCTCCTCCTAATTCTTTATAGGGCTAGATAAATTTCTATGCCCATCTGAATGATTAAGTTATTCCCTCTTAGAGCCACAACCAATGAGATCAAGCTTCAGACAATGCTCATCCTCCTCTCCTTTCCCTTAATTGTAATACATATTTTGCTCAACAATGAGATGAATCAGTTCCAATAGAGCAATAATCAATTGAACCAGCTACACCCAGGGAAAGAACTCTGGGAAATGAATGGGAACCACTACATAGAATTCCCAATCCCTCTATTTTTGTCCACCTGCATTTTTTATTTCCTTCACAGGTTAATTATACACTATTTCAAAGTCTGATTCTTCTTGTGCAGCAAAATAACTGTATGTACATGTATACATACATTGTATTTAACATATACTTTAACATATTTAACATGTATTTGTCTACTTGCCATCTGGGGGAGGGGTTGGGGGAAAGAGGGGAAAAATTGGATCAAAAGGTTTTACAACTATTAATGCTGAAAAATTGCCCCTGCATATATCTTGTAAATAAAAAGCTATAATTAAAAAAAAAAGTAATACATCTGTTGCACCTCTTCATGTGATCTAATTTTCCCCATTATTCCTCCCCTCTCCTCTTTTTTTAATAGAATTTTTTTCACCCCCTTACTGTATTTTTCTTTCATATCATCACATCAGAGTCCATTCACAACCCTACCCTCCACTCATGCGATTCTCTCCTCTGTCTACCCCAGTGACAAATACATTTCTCAAGAGCTACAGATATCATTTTTTTTTTTTTTACCTAGGGATGTAAACAACTTAAATAAGATATATATTTCCCTGCTTACCTTTCTATGCTTCTCTTTAATCCTGTTTGTAGATTAAATTTTCTTTTGAGTTCTGTTTTTCTTTTTTTTTTCAGTAGAAATGATTGAAAGTCTTTTCATTCTTCAACACCCATATTCTTCCCTGAAAGATGATGCCGAGTCTCTCTGGGTGGATAATTCTTGGTTGTAAACCTAGGTCCTTTGCCTTCTAGAATATGGTATTCCAGGCCTTCCAATCCTTTATTGTAGAAGCTGCCAGATCCTGGGTAATCTTGATTGTTGTTGCTTCTTGATATTTGAAGTATTTTTTGGTTTGGCAGCTTACAGCAGTTTTCCCTTGAGATTGTAGTTCTGGAGTTTAAATATAATATTCTTTAGGGCTTTCCTTGTAGAATTTCTTTCTGAAATATGATCCATTGATTCTTTTTTTTAATAACTTTTTATTGATAGAAACTATGCCAGGGTAATTTTTTACAGCATTATCCCTTGCATTCACTTCTGTTCCAATTTTTCCCCTCCCTTCATACCCTCCTCCAGATAGCAAGCAATCCTTTACGTCATTGATTCTTTCAATGAATAATTCCCCCTCTGTTTCTAGAATATCAAGGCACTTTTTCTTAATGATATCTTGAAGAATGCTATACAACCTCTTTTTTTGGTCATCCTTTCAGGTATTTCAATAATTTTCAAATTGTCTCTTCTGGATCTATTTTCCAGGTGAATTTTTTTTTTCAGCAAGGTATTTCACATTTTCTTCTATTTTTTTTTTTTTATTCTTTTTATTTTGTTTGACCCATTCTTGCCCTCTCATAAAATCATTAGCTTCCATGTGCTCCATTATAGTTTTTAATGCATGATTTTCTTCACTTGGCTTTTGTATCTCTTTTTTCTTTTGATTAATTTTATTTTTAAAAGTGTTGATTTTTTCAATAGGTTGTTTTTTTGTTTTTTTGTTTTTTTGTTTTTTTTTGCATTTGGCCAATTGTGTTTTTTGTTGTTGTTGTTTTGTTTTGTTAAAGTTGTTTTTGGTTTTTTTTCGTTGTTTTTTTTTTTTTTATTTACAAAGCATATGCATGGGTAATTTTTCCCAACATTGACCCTTGCAAAACCTTTGTTGCAAATTTTCCCCTCTTCCTCCCCATCCTCTCCCCTAGCTGGCAGGTAGTCCAAAACATGATAAATATGTTAAAATACATGTTAAATCCAATATATGTATACATATTTATACAGCTATCTTGCTGCAAAAGAAAAATCAAATCAATAAAGAAGAAATAAAACTGAGAAAGAAAACAAAATATAAGCAAATAACAATAGAGAGAATGAGAATTCTATGTTGTGTTCCACACTCTATTCCCACTCTCTGAATGTAGATGACTCTCTTCATCACTAAACAAGTGCAACTGGTTTGAATCAGGATTGATTTTTCCCCACTTCCATCAGGATTGATTATCACATAGTCTTGTAACCATGGATAATGATCTCCTGGTTCTGCTCATTTCTCTTAGCTTCAATTCATGTAAGTATCTTTAGGCCTCTCTAAAATCATCTTGCTTGTCGTTTCTTACAGAACAGTAATATTTCATAGCATTCATATAACATAATTTATTCAGCCATTCTCCAATTGATGGGCATCCACTCAGTTTCCAGTTTCTTGCCACTACAAAGAGGGTTGCTGAAATATTCTGGCTAGCTTTCTAGAGCACCTTGAGACCAGCCTTAATGTTAGTGCAGGAGGCAGGAGAGCCATTAGGAGGAGGGTAAAAATAGAATGTTTCTCTTCCAGTCTTTCTCAGCCCTTATATACATTATTATAATTACATCATTACAGCATACTGATTATGCATGAACTAGAGAATGATTACATCACCATGCCAAGTACTAAGTATATGTATACTTGAGAACCATCGTCTGATCAATTCCATTAGTTATCAATTCCATTACCTTGTTGTAAGCATCCTTGTGTCAAGTATAGTTGTCCAAAGTTCTGGCCCTCTACAAGCTGCTACAAACATTTTTGTACATGTAAATACCTTTCTCTCCTTTAAGATCTCTTTGGGATATAATCCCAGTAGAAACACTGCTGAACAAAGGATAAAGCGCAGTTTGATGTGTTTGAGCATAGTTCCAAAATATGCTTGAAAATGGCTGGATCCATTCACAGTTCCACCAACAATATCAGTGACCCAGTTTTCCCACATCCCCTCCAACATTCGTTATTGTTTCCTGTCATCTTAGCCAATCGGATAGGCGTGTAATGATATCTCAAAGTTATCTTAATTTTCATTTCTCTGATCAATAGTGATTTGGAGCACCTTTCATGTGACTACAAATAGTTTCAAATTCTTCATCTGAAAATTGTCTATTCATATCCTTTGACCATTTATCAGTTGGAGAATGGCTTGAACTATTATAAATTTGAGTTAATTCTCTATTATTTTAGAAATGAGGCTTTTATCAGATCCTTTTGGATTTAAAACTATTGCTTTCCTTCTAATCTTGAATGCATTAGTTTGGTTTGTACAAAAACTTTTTAACTTAATGTAATCAAAATTATCTATTTTGTGATCAATAATAATCTCTAATTCTTCTTTGGTCACAAATTCCTTCCTCCTACACAAATCTGAGAGATAAATTATCCTATGTTCTTTTAATTTGTTTATAATATCATTCTTTATGTCTAAATCATGAACCCATTTTGACCTGATCTTGGTGTGCAGTAGTAGGTGTGAATCTATGCCTATGTTCTGCCATACTAGTTTCCAGCCAGTTATATTTTTAAGGAATTGTTTTCTTCACACAATTTTTTCCCCTTCCTTTTTCCAAGCTGCTTACTCTCTCTTGAATTTCCCTCATTTCTTTTCTCATTTTTTCTTCTACCACTCTTATTTGCCCTATAAAGCCAGGGTTCCCACAGTTTGCTTTATGAGCTGGAACTGGAGGCTGCCACATTGATGTTCTCTACTGGGTCAGGAATGAGTATCTCAATTGTTGATTTGCTTATGATCAAGACCTTTTCACCAGCTTTCTCAGAGTCTAGATGACCTGGCCTGAACACCCCAGTGAGATGAACCTTTCTTGAAGTTTTTTCAGTTTATCTTGAGTTGGAGATTGGTTCATTCCATCAAATCTTGTTCAGAGGCTTGGTTTGATGTGGGTTTTAAAGGGAAACTAGGAGAGCTTGAATGGCTTTCTGGCTCTACCTCCAGATGTCTAATAAATAATTAAAAAAAAAAAAAAACCTGTTACAATCGTAGTGATTCAGCAATCACATTTGCAAGTATTTTTAAATAATTAGATATTTTGTTCTCCAATTGATAAATGGTCAAAGGATATGAACAAACAATTTTCAGATGAAAAAAATTAAAACCATTTCTTGTCATATAAAAAGGTGTTCTAAATCACTATTGATCAGAGAAATTCAAATTAAGACAACTTTGAGGTACCACTACACACCTCTCAAATTGGCTAAGATGACAGGAAAAGATAATGCTGAATGTTGGAGGGGAAAGTGATTCACTAATATATTGTTGGTGGAGATGTGAAGTGATACAACTTTTCTGAAGAGCAATTTGGAACTATGCCCAAAGGGCTATAAAACTGTGCATACTCTTTGATCCAGCAGTCTTTCTACTGGGATCATATCTCAAAGATATCTTAAAGGAGGGAAAGGGACCCACATGTGCAAAAAATGTTTGTGGCAGCTTTATTTGTAGTGGCAAGAAACTGGAAACTGAGTGGATGCTCATTAATTGGAGAATGGCTGAATATGTTAGTGCATATGAATGTTATAGAATATTATTGTTCTATAAGAAATGATCTGCAGGATGATTTCAGAAAAGCCTGGAGAGACTTACATGAACTTATGCTAAGTGACTAGGAGTAGAACCAGGAGATCATTGTACACAGCAACAAGATTATATGATAAGCAATTCTGATAGATGTGGCTCTTCAACAATGAGATAATCCAGGCCATTTCCAGTGATCTTGTGATGAAGAGAGCCATCTATGCCCAGAGAGAAGACTGTGAGAACTGAGTGTAGATCACAACATAGCATTTTCACTGTTTTTCTTGTTGTTTACTTGCATTTTATTCTCATTTTTTTCTTTTTGATTTGATTTTTCTTGTGCAGCAAGATGATTGTATAAAAATGTATGTATATATTGGATTTAACATATATTTTGTCATGTTTAATATATTTTGGATTTCTTTCCATCTAGGTGAGGGGGTTGGTGGTAAAGAAAGGAAAATTGGAACAAGAAGTTTTGCAATGTTGAAAAATTATCCATGCATATGTTTTGAAAATAAAAAACCTTTAATTTAAAAAATAAAATAAAATGAACTATTGGACAGTAAAAAAAGAAAAGAAAAAGAAAAAATAATTAGGCATTTTTATAGCATTAGTGATTTCAACAAATGAAACTAGTTCTATGCTCTTTTTGAATAAAGAAATAACTATCAGACCATATATAAATGACATAAGTAACAAACCTTATGAAGACAAAGTGGAGGTAATGAATATATTTAAAGGATTATAACTGATAGTGTGTCTGAAGAGTTGTGAACAGAGGTTGGCTATATATGTATATGTATATGTATGTGTGTATATATATATATATTCCAGCAAAGTATGGCTATGAAAGTTTGACTATCTGTAAAGTTGATGGATGCTTTTAAATTATGGTACTGAAAAAGACTTTTGAGAGTTCCTTGGACAGTAAGATCAAATCAGTCATTTTATTAAACCAATTCAGAATATTCCCTGGAAAGTCAAATACCAAAACTGAAGCTTAAATACATTGGCCATATAATGAGAAGGTGTGACTTTTTGGAAAAGAGCAATCTTGAGAAAGATTGAAAACAAGAAGAAAAAGGGACAGCAAAATATGAGATAAATAGATACTGTTATGGAAACAATATGAATTTAAACAGACTTCAATAGTAGATAATAAGAGAGCCTGGCTTGTTATACTCTATGAGGTCATGAATGGTCAGACTCATTTGAATGACTAAACTATAACTGTGCTCCTTTAAGATAGTATTTATATTGAATTTCATTTGCTTTTTAATCATTTCATGGTGTTTTTCTAAATTTTTATTCATTCCAATTTTATGATCCTTAAATCATTATTGTCCTTATACTGAAGATTCCTTTAAAAAGACATCAGGAACTAAAGAAGATTTGAGTGATATATATATATATATATATATATATTTGTTATTCCTGAGTCTTATCCGTTTCTTAAAAAAAAAAAAGAGTCATTTTATTTCTTCTTTTAACCATTACTTACCCTTGGCAAAATAACTGGGGGGAAAAAAAGGAAATTTAGATTGGTAACCTTCATGATCAACCAGATGAAATTCTTAGATGCCATGATCTAGACATCATACCTAAAAGATTGTACTGTTTGTCTGAATTCGTATCTTAGATGAGTATGGAAAATATGAGCTCTAATATTGCTTCTAAGGCTTAAGAATCAATAAATTAATAAAATAAGCTTGTCTTTCTTTAAGTTTATACAATTGTATTTTAATTTATTTCCCTTATTAATTTTTTAATTCTTTTTTAAAATAGTTTGAATGGGAAAGACAAGCACAAATTATAGAGGAAATGCCAATTGGATTGTACATATCTTAGGAAATTTTTGGTTGTTCAGGTGTGTCCTAATCTTGATCGCGTTTGGAATTTTCTCGATAAAAGATGCAAGAAGGCCCTGCCATTGCCTTTTCTAGCTCCTTTTGTATATGAGGAAACTAAGGCAAATAGGGTTAAGTGACTTTGTCTAAGGTCATAGAGATAGTAAGAGTCTGATGCTGGATTTGAACTCAGGAAGTTCCCAGTTCTCTGCCCAATGTTCTATCAATTCTGCCAGATACTACCTTTTCTAAAGCCTCTTTAATAAAATGAACTGGGCTTTTAGCTCTTGTATTAGATCCATTGATTTCAGTTGGAATTGAATTTGATTTAATAATCATTAATTAAATTCCTACTATGCACAAAGTATATAACAATAAAAATCTTCACAGCCTTTAATTTCAAGAAATGTATAATAAAAGGGAGTGATGAGGTGTTATATGCACATAGATAAGTAATAAAATTTAAAGAATGAATGTAATTTTCTTGTGGCCAGGATAATAATATCTTAGAATTCAAAATAACCATATGAAGTTGTTTTAGAGGAAGTTTCACTCACATCTCCAACCAAGGAGCCAATGTTATTGATTATTTAATGATCAGTAATTCAATTCTTATCTCCATCTTTCAGCTGTATATTATAGAAAAGTTTTAAAGTAATGATTTCTTCAAACTTCTGATTTTCAATATAACTTTCCTGGAGTTTGCTCCCACACATAAATGGAACCAGCAGATTAAAGAGATAAGAGAGTTAAAAGGGAGCACAGGTCTCTCTAATCTCCATTTTTGAGAACTAAATCATTTTCAATACACTTCTCACACTGTTTGTGGGTATAAGTTTCTATCATGAAATATAGCCATAGGTGAAATAAAGTGAAACTAGATTTTTACTATTTCATGCCTATGTAATCAGCACTCTGACCATTTCATACACAGACATATTCATATACATACTCACATCTACACACACAGACACACATTCTAATCCTGGCAAAATCAGTGAGGTAATAAAAGTGATGTCATTTGCAATGATATTCAGCAATATAAAATTGATTTGAATCAAGAGATATCTGTGGTTTAGTCCCATACTGAAAACTATGTGACAATAGCTAAGTCATCTAACTTTGATACATCTTCATTTCTTCATCTATAAAAGGGAGCTTTGAATAACAGTAGAAATAGAGTTGGGAAGATTAAATTGAATATTAATAAAATTCATTGATAAATAACCATTTAACTCAGTATAACACCAGTAACATACTTGCATCACAAAATATATTTTTTTTAAAAAAAGGAAAAAGAAGTATATACATTAATATTTATTTTGTTATAGCAAAAAAACTATGAATTAAGGAAGTACACATAAAATGGGAGATGGCTGAACAAACTATGGTATGTATGAATAACAATAATTACAACAACACTAGCTTACATTTATATACTTCTAGGGCCTTTACTAAATGCATTATCATATTTAATCTTCACAATTATACTGAGAGTTAATGGCAATCATTATCCCCATTTTATAACAGAGGTTAAGTGATTTGTCCAGATTCACATAGCTAGTAAATGTTTGATCTACTTAACTCCAGCCCAGTGTTCTATCATTGTGCCACATAACTATCCTCAGGAATATATGAATACAAGATGATGTTATTGTATGAAAGAATATTGAAAAAGTCATGGAAAAAACTGGAAATTTCCTATGAATTAATGCATAATGGAAAGAGAACCAGAACATTTCTTTTTAAGAACTCTCATGAATGTAAAGCCCAACCACAATTCTAGAGGATTCTTGATAAAGAATAAAACCCACATCCTTAAACAGAGGTAATGGACTTAAGAGGCAGGAAAACAAACAAACAAACATACATTGATTTTAGACATGGCCAATGGTGAAATAGGTTTTGTTTGACTATACTATATTTATTACAAATGGCTTGTTTATTTCCCAATGTGTGGAATTGGAAAAATTCAAGTTGTAGTAGTGTAACCCTGTACTTTTGCCTAATTTAAAAAAAAAAAAAGATTCATTGAAATATTTTAAAAGACACACAAAAAAGCAGAAATAAGCCTATAGGGGAGGGGAGGGGGAAATCACAAACAAGCAATGCAACTTTGAAAATTAAATATTAAATGTATAATATATATAGACACATATTATATTTATATTTGTATTTATATATATAAATTTAAAAAGCACAAATGATTAGTTTCATATGTGATCCTTGTTTTCTTTTCTAAAATGTCTCTTAATACTTGCTATTTGTTTTGGTTGAAATAGAAAACAAGTTAAATGCATTTTAAATATGTGTGTACTTGTCATCAATTATTGTTAAAAAATAAGTTGAGAAGAAAGCAACAAAAAAATTATGAAGTTTAAAAAAAACTTCTTTCTAAGAATTTCTAAATAAACTGTAGGTACATCTTTTTCTAGAAGCAAGTAGGTAACCTGGAAGATAGAAAATTGGATGTAGAATCAGGAAGACCCGAGTTCAAAATTTGGTTTCTAATACATAATAACTGTGTGACACTGGGAAAGTCTCTCAATCTCTTTTTGCCTTCATCCAGTTCAGTGCTTCTTTTATTTATTTATTTATTTATTTTTCAAGGATTAAGTGATTTATCCATGGTTACATACTTAGTAAAGTGTCAAATGTCCTCCTGACTTCAGGGCAGGTACTTTATCCACCCTACCACCTAGCTATCCCTCCTTAATCCACTTAAGTAAGAAATGGCAAATCACTCCAGAATCTTTGCCGCCACCCCCCCCCCCCCCACCAAAAAAAAAAAAGGAAGAAGAAGAAGAAAAAAAAAAAAAACAAATTAGACCATGATCAGTATTGGTATAATTGGCATAGGATCATGAAGGTTGAAATAGAATCAAACAACAATTTACTCTTTTTTTTACTTTTGGGTGCAGCTAGGTGACTCAGTGGATAGAGCATTGGACCTGAATTATAATCCAACCTCAGTTTCTAGCTATGCAACCTTGCATACATCAATAAAGCCTTTTTCTCGATTTTCTCTTCTGGTTCATGATCTAAAGAATGAAATGGCAAACTACTCCAGTAACTTTGATCACTATAACTGCAAATGGGGTCATGGAGAGTCAGACAGACTGAACAATAAACAAAAGAACTTATCTAAATTAGTTTAAATATTAACTATTAGATGTTTAAAATAGAGATGATAGCAGGAAGGAATTTTGGACTCATCAACACTAAATGAAGATTTAAGTAAACTCTTATTCACAATACAACTTTCCAGAATTTTAACCAGTTTATTCCTCAGTTATACTGTTAAAGTCACCATTCTACTTAAACTCTTGATTACCTTTCATCCAAACTATTTCACATAATACTAGGATTTTAGAGTTAAAATGGAATTGAGTGGCCCTGCTAGAAAAATGCTTTCCTTTGCAACAAATCCTAACAGTGGTTATCTACACTTGAAAACCTCCATAAACTAAAGTGTCTGAACAAAATTATAAAGGAGTTTTTCCTCTTATAGCAAACTTAAATTTGTCCATAAGTTTACTGTAATATTAAATATTTTGTTCTGAGGCCAAATAATTTCTTGTCTAATGTGTGGAAGGAAATTTTAAACTGCATTGTAATTCTGAATTTGATATAGTTTTGATCTAGGCATCTACCAGTGAGTTTCACTATAATCCATGACAACAAACTACTCCCTATATTTTAATCAAATTTTCCACTAATATATGTTATCTAGAAATAATAATGATACTAATAATAAATATTAAGATTATATTGCAGTTTTATTAATGCACATCCATATTTACTACTAGAAAAATCACTTAAATCATCAATATTATGTTAGATTTATTTTTAAAGAAATTGATGTGTTGATGCTTTCATCGTGATGAACTTTAAAAAATTTGTTTTTTTTACATTTGAGAGCTATCATAGCACATAAGTTGGAATATGAGAATCCTTTCTAAAATTTCCCCACAAATGATCATTAACTTTTTTTAATGCCTCATGGCAATCATTGTTCACTATCAAATTTTTGAACTCAACTTGTGATTTACAGTTTTCTCTAAAAGGACAGAACAAGTTAAATATTTCTTCCTTTTGATAACTTTTCAAATTGTTAAATCAAGTATAAAATTGTTAAAAACAAATAATGTTGCTTTCCTTGGTTTACACCTTTTTATATAAGATGTAACAGGTTCTTTCTATAACATACTTTAGATAAATGGGTTTATTTGCTATTTGCTACATGCATTCAGTATAGAACTGGAGTTTTCTGGGAAAGATAGATATAATTATCTATATGTACACATATATGCATATATGTACATATGAAGAATTATGTGTATTTTTTTGTCTACATAAGTATGCATATGTATTTGTGCATTATGTGTATTATAAAAAAAACTCTATCTGGCTATCATTTCCTATCTGTTAGTTTCCATATAGTAAAACATCAGTTTTTTGAAGGTAAAGATTATTTGGGGGAGAGAGAGATAGAGATAGACAGAGAGAAAGAAAGACAGAGAGACAGAGGCAGAGACAGAGAGGCAGAGACAAAGAGAGACAGAGACAGAGAAATCTTGGGGTATTCTGTCTGTAATTGATAGTGATCAGTCATGCAGCTTAAATATAAAAATTACTTCCCTCATCTTAATATTTAATGTTACAGATGGATACAATTGTAGCCCATTAACTTTTTATTCTGAGAAAAACAGAGTGGCCAGCCTCTCATCCCAACTTTTTGCTTTACTTCCTGATATTACTTAAGATTTCACTTGGAAAAGAAAGTCTCTAGAAAGATCTGTTTTTACCACTCTACAGCCACTTCTAAACTAACTCTTGTACAAATATAACCTACATAGGCAAAATAGTTTTATATTGCATAATGCTCATTTCCTTCACTATCCGTTATTTTACTATGCTTTAATGGAACAGTAAAAATCAGTAAAAATGTGTTGTTATTCCAGTAATTAATATTCTGTGAAAAAGAAATTATAATTTTTTTTTATTATTTCAGTATATCTGTGGTATATATTTGGCTAGACTTTATTTTTACTGATTTCCAACCAATCATTCTACTTACTCAATAATACAACCTTTGGCTATTTTTATCTAAAAATAAAATAGTTAAATAAAAAATCCTACAACACAGGGTCTAAACTCATTCTTCCTGAACATAACTTTTTCCAAATTTAACACAGCTTTGAGTTTTCTCACATTTCCTTAGTTCTATTAATGAATCACTCACACCTGCCTGATTACCTCAATGTTATATGTTTCTTCTCCTAACAGTACAATGTCTCTTAGCCCTTAGGAAAGTGCTTTACTTCTGTTTTAACATTCTTTCTTTGAAATATATTCAAGAAACCCTGAATTGTGCCATTTCTTCCACAGCTCCAAGGCAGGCATTTGTACAAGCTATCAAAAGCTTAAAGAAGCTTATCTGTCTTCCTAGAAACAATCTTATCAAAATATATAACTTTCCTGTTACATCTATGAGAGATAGAATATAGAAGAATTTGGTTCAGTTAAAAGAAAATAAATTTCTCATAAAACACTGACTACCTAAATGCAATAATACATTAGTCAATTTGTGATTATATTGAAATTATTGGCAACTAGTCTCCTCTAACCAATTTGTCCACCTCTCAGAGAGTTAGTTTCCAGAATAACCTTACTTATCAAACCATCATTCTGAATATGCACCGACATTTATTTTTTCTAAATATATTTCTTATTGTTGGTTTAAAATATTTATTTCCACAGATTTCAGAGAATTCTACCATATCTGAAAGTAAACTGAGTTTCATTTAACTTATCAAGTGTTCTGTTAATTTACTTCAAGGAATTAGGTAGTTTTGTTTGTTTGTTTGTTTTTGCCCCTTTCCATTCTCTCCTCCTCTTCCTCCTCCTCCTCCTCCTCTTCCTCCTCCTCCTCTTCCATCTTCTTCTCTATCTCCTCTCTCTCTTTTCTCTCTCCATTCCTATCTCTCTCTCTCCACTTTTATTATTTTTTCTTCCTTCCCTTCCATTTCTAATAGTAAGTGATATAAATAGTAGATTTTTGTATGTCACCCATTCCTGCATTTGTGAGGGATACTTCATAAATTAATTCAGTAATATTAGATGATACATGTCTTTAAGAGGACTGATTTTTGGACTGACAGTCTTATTTATTGATAAGTGAAGCTCCTACCTTCTCTCTTTTGCCTTTTCTGTCTACTTCTAGGTTTGTGTTCTGATTTTCCCTGTCTCCAAAAGTAGCTTTTTATAGTCCGACCTCTTTTTTGCTCATTTTTAAAAGTTGAGTTCTGCTCCTAGGGCACAGGGGAAATTGTTCCAAGCTCTTTTGCAGAAGACACAGGCTTCTCTTCACTGACTGCCCCTGTCTGCACCTGGGGCTGGTGTTGCTTCAGGTTTACCCACTAAACTGGGTGGACTTGGCTAAATCCTCCCTGTTATGCTCATAATTCAGGGGCTCATAATTTGCTTTCTATAGTTGTGCTGGAGATCTCACAGCTGGTCTGCTTATCTACTAGCCTTCTGAAGCAGGATAGAATAACCAATACTGCTATATTTTGGCTAAGCATCTTCTGCTAGATTCCCCATATCAGGCCTCTCTATACTCAGCCTCTGTGTGTTGGACCTCTCCAAGCTATGCCTTCACTGGGCCTTGTTTTCCCCTGCCCCTTTGAGACAGAGCTTTTCTGAAGTTCTTCTAAGATATCTTAAGCTGGAAAATTATTACACTCCAAATATTAGTGGGATCTGTCAAAATCCACTTAGAGGTTTGATCTAACATTGATTCTGGGGGAAGCTGGAGAGAGCTCAGGTAAACCGTACTTACCCTCTGCCACCCCCCAACTTCTCTCTCAACCAGATTTTTGAAATGCACTGTCACCAAAGCCTATTTATCCAAAGTGTCAAAATTATTTTGTATGTATTTTATATTTGTTCAACTCTTTATGTTATTTGCTCCCATAGAATTTAAGTTACATGAGGTCATAGGCTTTTTCCTGTTTTATTCTTACACCAAGGGTCATGAACAATGCAATATGTTAATAGTGAAATAAAACTTGTTGAATTAAATTAAAGTTAATTAAAAAGCAAATCTCATTTCAGCTGGTAGTTTGGTCTGAGTATTGTAGGAAATCTTTTTTGAGTTTCTAAAGAATGAGCAATACAGTATTGAAGAAATTAAAATGTTTATGCTAAAGCAAGAGGTAAATTTGTAATACGGTCCTATGCTTATATTTATAAGGCTAGATAGAACCTCATTAAATCAACACCAAAAAAGTAGATTGTTTCAGAACATGTTTAACCAATTTGTTTCAAATCATTCCCACTGGAGTAACAAAGCTACCATGTACTTAAGATGATGAAACTCTATTTGAAAATATATGGTCACCTAATAGGGATAACTAAGAAATTTTTCTAGAAGATGTTTTCTACTGTAGATTTGCTGCTAATGTATTTTTCAGAAATAATTATATAACCCAATCAACTTGGCAATGAACATAGTAGTCAATAGGTATTATGATCACCTACTATTTCCTCACTAATGTCCTATATTCTCTGGGTAATAGAGCATGAGGAATGTAAATGTGATTTCATTAATGTAATGAACTCATAGTTGATCAAACTCCCCTACATATGCAACAAGTATGCATCTTCTTTGCAATCTAAAGAGTATTTCCTTATAAGTATTTGTATGTATCTATGTATATATATATATATATATATACACATACATATTTTATGTGATTAGATATTATGTAAACATTATATTTTATATTAAATTATACACACACACAAGTTCAAATCTTGTTCCAAACACTTAATAGTTAGATGACCTTAGTCAAGTTACCTCAATTCTCTCCACTGTGAAATGGGATGATAATAGCATCTGTTTTCCAGAGTTGTTGTGAGAATTAAACAAGAAAATATGTATTAACAAAACAAACAAACAGCAGAGTGACTGGCACATTTTATATACTACATAAATTGTAGATATACATATATAAGTTATTTGTTTGTTTATATGTGTTTCTGGATGTTTATACATAAGTGTGTGTGTGTATTATTGTATAGACAGAAAAAAATATAGCTATCCCCTCAGGGAGTAATTAGAATCATAGGAAAGGGAAAACCAAATTGCAAAATAATAATGTGTTTCTAAAGCTCTTTAAGGTTTGCAAAGACCCACCTTTATCTGAAATAAGCAAGGCAAATGCTATTATTATTTTGGATAAGGAAAAAAGATTGTGACTTGTCTGTGATGACTTTCACTTTTACATTCAGAATTTCAAGCCAATTCTCCTGACTTTTCATTCCTCTATATCTTGATGTCTAAAATTAATATACTTTTTTGATAAGACAAAATTGGTAGAATTTGAGACCCAAATGGTTAAGCATGCTCAATCCTTTCAGTAGGTTGTAAAGGGAATAGTATCATTTATTTCTCTTTAAAGCAAATCCCTTGTTTCTCCTTTCATTTCTGACATTCATTTTCCTATTTGATGCTCCCCGTATCTGAGGATCATCAAGCATATTAATGATGTCTTATAAATATGCAAATACAAAAATAGGCTCAGTGGAAACAAAGTAGTAAATCTGGATTGTAAGCTCAAGAACAGTCCAAACACATACTATAGGCTTTAGAGCATAATGCTGAGGGCATAATCAGCTAAGAAAGCAGCAGAGGCTCAGGGGTGGATCAATTCCAATCAGTTGCAGTCCCTATCAGTGGTGGGTTGTCAACGACGCATAAAGCATGCACATAATGAAGAAGGCTAATGTACTGAGCTTGGAGAGTGATAGAACTGTTAAGGCTGACATGCAGTACTTGGTAGCATTTCTCTCTGGAGTCAAAATAAAAGTCCATGGGTTACTCTGAGAATATTTATGTTTCATTTCATGAGAATTATCTTGCACTACTAGAATCCAACAATCAGAAGTAAGATAGCTAGAAATGGAACTATATTCAATTTTTATTTATTGACTACATGCAATGAAATTAGTGTTGTTCTAGTCACCACAAAGGCTAGTGTGACCTTTAGTTAATGTTTATATTAGCAGCATTTACTTTATATAAAACATATTTCAGAAGGCAGAGACAATCTCTCCTGCCTTTGGAAAACAGAATAGTCTTAATTTACTCATGTAATGCCAGGGTTTAAAATATGACAGATTAAATACAACAAATATCATTTTTTCCCTCTTTTATTCTACTGTCATATTTAGGAACAAAGGGAAAAAAAATCTATGATTTTGCTGAATTAAGGAAAAAAATTTTTAAAGTTTCCTGAGTTATCTCAATTATTATGTTGGCAGTAAGAAAAAGCCACGTGGAAAGGAAAATATTACTAAAACTAAAAAAGAGAGATAAGGAGTCCCAGGATAAGTGGCTTTTAATAGGACCTGTTATGGAAAGATTGCAATACTTTCAAATAAAGCATATGACGTTATTTCATCAATGTGGATATTTCTTCCCTGATGTAGCTGACAATTAATCTACACTTCAGTGAATGGTTTTCATGAAACCTGAAAAACAATCATTATCTGTTAACCAACTTTCTAATGATGATCCATAATATACTAGTTGGTTCTTGGACAAGAGACATTCAGCCCATTTCAAGGCTAAAGTATAAATAAAAGGATAAAAATAAAATTCTGAAACATTAACATTCTTTTTCAGAAATGACTTATTTCTACATCTGGAGGGGTAAAAAGGAAACTAATGCTTCAGAGAAGGGGTTTCATTGGGAATTTGAAGCTAAACTTTAGAATGTAAATAGAATGCCTTGTGTGGTATTTATATCTTTTCTTTAAAAGGTCCTGGGGGGGGAGAATAAAGATAAGGCCTCCTATCATCTTTCAAAAAGAGAAAATTGAGAAAATGTATATACCATCATTTTCTGGACATTCCCTTCCAGGTCTACAACCAATCATTCATCTTCAAACCTGATTTCTCCTATTTGTTATCAAAGGCATATATCATATAAATTAATTCATATTGAAAAGGGATATTTTATTACTCTGCTTAGTGTAATTCCTATGTTAGCATGGCAAAATTCCTAACATGATGAAGTTAAATTCTAAATACTAAAATATCATACACCAGCACTAAACAGGTAAGATTAACATTCTTTTTTTTTCTTTCAATTATTTCATGGAAACAGTTATCTAATTTGCTCTGCTATTTTCTGGGAAATTCTGCAAAATACCATAAGGAGAAAAGATTAATGGAAATAGGGAGCCTAGTTGGAACAATTAATAGTTTAGCAAAATTGCAAGCTATAAAATAAGCCCACAGTTTATTTTATAAGATCATCAGCATTTCTATACGTTACTGACAAAGCCCATCAGCAAAAGAAAGAAAGGGATATTCCATTCAAAATAACTGTAGATAAAAGACAACATTTGGGTGTCTACCTGCCAAGACAAACCCAAGAACTACATGAACACAATTATAAAATACTTTTCACAAAAATAAAGTCAGATCTAAACAATTGTAAAAATATCAATTGCTTATGGGTAGGCCTAGTTAATATAATAAAAATGATAATTTTACCTAAATTGGTCTACTTGTTCAGTGTTATATCAGTAAAACTGACAAAATATTATTTTATAGATCTAAAAAAAAAAAATTACCAAAATTCATCTAGGAGAAAAAAGAACAAGGGAATTAATGAAAAAAAAAAAATACAAAGAATGTTAGTCTAACAGTACAGGCCTAAAACTATATTATAAAGCATCAATCATCAGAATTATTTGGTACTAAGAAATAGAATGGTGGATCAGTGGAATAGGTTAGATACACATGACACAGTTATCAATAACATAAAAATCTAGTATTTGATAAAATCCAAGCTCCAGCTTCTGGGACTAGAACTCACTATTTCAAAAAAAAAAATTCTGGAAAACTAGAAAATAATGTGCCAGAAACTCAGCATAGACCTACAACTCATACTCTATACAAAAAAAAAAAAAATATGTCAAAATAGATACATGATTTGGCATAAAGCAAATTGGGAGAAGTAGAATAATTTACCTATCAGATCTTTTTGGAAAGGTAGAAATTTATGAACAATGAAGAACTAGAGATTATGAAAGACAAAATAGACAACTTTGAATACATTAAATTAAAAAGTTTCTACATAAATAAAATCAACAGAAACAAGATGAAAAGCCAGGATTCTTTTTTTTTTTTTTTCCGCCAGTATTTCTGAGAAAGGTCTCATTTGTAAAATGTATAAAGAACTGTGTCAAATTTACTAGAATACAGATCATTCCCCAACTGATAAATAGTAAAAGGATATGAACAGAGAATTTTCAGATAATGAAATAAAAGCCATCTATAGTCATATGAAAAAATGCTCTAAATCACTATTGATAAGAGAAATTCAAAATAAAACAATTCTGAGGTACCACCTCTTTTCTCTCAAATTGACTAAGATGATAGGAAAAGATAATGATAAAATTGGAGGGAATGTGGGAAAACAGGAACAATAATTCATTGCTGATGGAGTTGTGAAATGATCCAACCATTCTGGAGAGTAATTTGGAACTAAAGGCATAAGGAACTAAACTCTGCATATTAAACTAAAATAAAGGAACTAAAACTCTGCATACCCTTTGACCCTGCAGGACCATTACTGAGTTTGTATCCCAAGAAAATCATAAAGGAGGGATCCATATGTATAAAACTATTTGTAGCAGCTCTTTTTATGATAGCAAACAATTGGAAAATGTGTATCATTTAGGGAGTGACTAAATAAGTTGTGGTATATGGTATATGAATTTATGGAATATTATTGTTCTATAAGAAATTAGCAGCAGGATCATTTCAGAAAGAGACTTATATGAACTGATGCTAAATGAAGTGAGAAGAGCCAAGAGAATATTGTACACAACTACAAGAAAATTATGTAATGATCAATTCTAATGGACTTAACTCTTTCCAACAATAAGGTGATTCAGGTCAATTGCAATAGGCTTGTAATGGAGAGAGCCATCTGCATCCAGAAAAAGGAATATGGGGACTGAATGTGGATTACAACATATCAATTTTCACCTTTTTTGTTGTTGTTTTTGTTTGCTTTCTCATTTTTTCTTTTTTTGATCTGATTTTCCTAGTGCAGCATGATAAATATGGAAATATGTTTAGAAGAATTACACATATTTAATATATGTTGGATTACTTGCTGTCTAGAGAAGGAAATGGGAGAAGGGAGAGAGAAAAATGTGGAACACAAGGTTTTGCAAAAGTAAATGTTGAAAACTATCTTTGCAAATATTTGAAGAAACCTATTAATTAAAAAGTAAGTTGTGGTATATGAAGGTAATGGAATATTATTATTCCATAAATAATGATGAACAAGCTGATTTTAGAAAGGCTTGCAAAGATTTAAACAAATGGATGCTGAGCAAATCCAGGAACACATTGTACACAGTAACAGCAAAATTGTGTAATGATCAGCTATGAAAGGTTTGATTCTTCTCAGAGGTTCAGTGATCCAAGGCAATCTCAATAAACTTTAGAAAGAAAATGCCATCTACATCCAGAAAAAGAACTATGGAGATTCAATGTAAATCAATGCATACTATGTTCACTTCTTTTTTTGTTTGTTTCTTTTTGTTTTTGTTTTAAATTCTCTTCTATGTAGTTTTTTTCCTTTGTTCTGATTTTTCTCTCCCAACATGATTCATGAAGAAATGTATATTTAAAAAGTTAATATATATGTATAACTACAAAAAATAATAAAGGGGAAAAACAAGCTGAACTAGGGACAGTATTATATCTTTCTCCTTGCCCTGTTTTCCCTCTTCCTAGCATAACTGTGATCCTGAGATACAGAAGAACCTAAAGCTTTTTTTTTTTTTAATTTATTTATCATTTCCTATATGATCTACTGGGAAAGTAGGTTGTAGTACATTCTAAATTCTACAAACTTTGGGAATATCAACAAAAACATTATAAAATTTTGTTACTGCTTATAAACCTATAGTTCCAATACACTCTCTAAACTTATTAACTACTCTTACGTTATTGCATAGCCTCTTTATTACTTAATATACAATTAACAAATTCCATATATAACTGTCTTTGCATATAAAAGCCTCCTCCATCCCTCTCTTTGACAGTTCATTTGTGTAATAGAAAGAGTGCTGGTCCTGGAATGAGAAAAAGAAAAACCAAATCCTGTCAAATGCATTAATCATGTGACCCTGGGCAATTCACAACCCTTGTCATACTTAGTTCCCTTATATGAAAATTTGGGATAATATTAGCAGCTACTTCAAAAGATTTTTGAGGATTAAATAATGAGCAAAAGATTTTCCAAATGTTAAAGTACTATATACTCTTACATTTTTAGTGTAATAACATCATTTTACGAGACTGAAATATCCAACTTGTCAGGAAAAAATAAATTAAAAATTAAACTTTTTGGTGAGTACAGAGTTATTAGACAATATGCTGCTTACTAATTGCCCACTTTGATATGTATTTAGTTGAAAAACTCCAAAGCATTTACTGAGATCTAAATCCTAGGTCTTCCAAATTCTAAGTTTTCATATGTCCAACAAACTTCCCTAGTAATTGCAGCAGATTTCCTTTGAAAGTTCCCAAGGAAGACTGTAAGAAGGTGAAGGGAAATAAATGATATGATTTCATAAAACCTTGTGAATACTACATACTGCCATGTTTGTTAAAGGCTTAACTATATACCAGTTGTTGTGTTATTGTTCTAGTTTGTAGAGGGCTGGAAGTCTGGAAAGATATACTTGAATCAAAGACAGCAGGGTACTTATTGTTAAGCACTTACTCAGTGTGATTGATGGGATAATGGTTTTCTAGTTAAACAAACACTTAATATGATGTAATGATATAATCACTCTAGTTGTTATATACTTAGTATGATATGATGATGTAATGATTCTCTAATTACGGTTGGCACATGCTCAATTGCTGTAGAGATGTAATGGTATTGAGGTATTTAAGGGCTGAGAGGATTGAGATCAAAGAGTTTCTGAGCCACAGACACAGAGAAGACTTCAGACTCCATCTTTGACCAACCTTGTGGTGGCCCTCCTGCCTTCAACATCATTCCACTTAAAGACAAAGGCCAATCCAGAGATCCTCCAGAAAGGTAGCCTGAACATTACATTTTGGCACCCTAAATGTGGGACAGTGAAGAAGCATACTGCATTTTGAGGCTCTGGATGTAAGGACCTATACTCAGCAGTTCAACTGATGTGATCGTAAACTCGGTGGAGAAGTCACTGTGACCCGGAAATAGGATGAGTACAAAAATAGACAAGCAGGAAACTTTGGTGAGGGCTAAACTAGTCACTTTCGTTTTACAGGTGAACTGGGGCAAATACTAAGAAAGGAGCCTTTTCCACCCCAAAGGAATTGAGTAGCAAGCATAGTTAGGTTAATAAAGGATCAAGGATTGTTAGTAACTTGGAAGCAGATCACTGGACTCTTAAATATATTAGAGTATACATCTCCTTGATTCTCTAAGGAAGAAAAATTAGAGCCAGAGATATGGAAAACAGTGGGAAAGCAACAAATTAGTTATTATGAAGCTATGGGTACTTATTCAATTCTTGAGGAAACATTTCTTATATACAACATAATACAATTGGCTTTAAAGAATCCCACAAATTTTTAAAAAGGGGAAAATTTTAAGGTGGACAACCACACAAGGAAGTGTGAGGAGAAAGAGCAGGAGAGGGTGGTACTGACAAAGCAACTGAAAAGCATAAAGAATTGGAAAAAGAAAGGAGTTAAGTACAGCACTGACAAACTTAAGGGGTATGGTGCTTCTCATTTTCACAGTTCAGTTTCACTTCTTCCTATACCCCATCTCCTGACCCTCCCCCCTCAATTTCACCTTCATGGGTGGAGGGAGAAGGAGGAGTGGGAAGGGAAGTGACACCATCAGCACCACTCATGTAGCAGCTTTGTCCATCCCCATGACAAGATTATAAAAGGCATTAGTTAAAGCTAAAGAGGAAGGACGGGACACGTTTGATTTAAGAATAGAAGCATATACTGTGATTGAAGAGTTTGACTCTTCAGGTCAAGAAAGAAGATACACTGCCATTAATCTGGAAATAATCAAAGATCTGAAAAAGGCTTGCACTCTTTATGGGCCTTTATCATCTTATGTTAAAATATTACAGAATTTGGCTTTTGAAATTTTAATGATTGGAAATCTATAGCAAGGACACGTTTAGAACCTGGACAAACTTGTTGCGGCTTTCTGAGTATAGTGAACTCTGTAGAATACAAGTCCAACAAATAAGCAAAGTGGAGTTAATATACCAGTCACCTTTGATCAACTAGCAAGTTTAGGTCCTTATGCAGACATTTTAGTGCAGATTAATTACCCTTTGACAGCAATTGAGCAAATTGATTCTGCTGCTATTAGAGCATGGGACACTCTCCCAGAAAGATAATAGAGAGAGGAAGCCTTCACAAAAATAGCGCAAGGCCCAAATGAACCCTTTGCTGATTTTGTGGGATGTCTGCAGACAGCTGAAATACAAACTATTGGTGCAAATGTAGCAACAAAATAAAGACTCTAGACTCATTTCCTAACTATTCTCATGATGCCTATCCTGCTGAGACTAAGGCCCGTCCAAAGGACTTCCAGAAAGCTAGCCTGAACATTATACAACTTGCTAAGGAAAATGTTAATGAGATTTGTAGAAGAATTATACAAGGACTGCACAAAGATGCTCCTCTCGAGGAGATCATAAGACACTGTGCCACAGTGGACACAAATACCTTTATATCCAGGCAGTGATGTAGACTTTTCAAGATCTGAACATGGGAAGACAGGGTCTCTTTTGGCAAGGGACTTCCAGAGAGACTCATCAATGCTTTCAATGTGGGAAAGTAAAGTATCTGAAAGCTCAATGTTGGCATAAAGATAAAGTAAAAAAAAAAAAAAAAAAAACAGGGCAGGAGAACAAGACCCCAAACCCCATGTCCAAAATGCAAGAAGGGCTTCCACTGGGCATGAAAATGTAGATTGACTCAGGGAAACAGGAAGCGGCACTTGGCTCCAAGGCCCCAGGCAAAAAACACTTTGAGCATGATGGCAGCTAATGATTCACCCAGAGAGTCTTTAGAAGTTCAGTACTCTAATATGATCAATTAACCAAGAAATAACCTAATGTGGGAGAGGGATTACAATTGGGGAGAATAGAGTTGCATGCAGCTGGGACTACTGAAATATCCCCTGGAGAGGTGAAATCTATTCATGTTTGGCCTATAGCTCTTTTGCTTCCAGGTACAGTAGGCTTAACCATTTTACCTCCTGAGAATACTTACCAAACAGTGTCTATCCATACACTGATTTGGGAAACTGAAGAATGTGTAGCTAATATCCCAGTCACTAATACAGGTAGACAATGTGTGATCTATCACTCAGGAGAAGTAGTAGCATCAGGCCTTCTGATACACACTCCTGATATGCAATTTGGTGATATTTTCCAGATTTTGACTCCTAGCAACAGAATCCAGGAATATTCTGAAATGCAGCTGTTAGAGCTGACCACCCTATGTTCACTCTCTATGTAAATGGCATACCATTGAAAAGGTTGGTAAACATAAGTGAAGATCGTACAGTCATTAGAGGTGCCAGTTGGCCCAGTCATTGGCCAAAGATTAAGGCAGATGCCTATATGTCTGGCATAAGAAGATCAGTAGCAGCTGAAATTAGTGCTAAGTCTTTGAAATGGATAATTGAAGATAAAACATGAGTTTTTATTCCCTTTATCGTTGAAAAAATCCCCATCAATCTATGAGGAAAAGACATTTTACAACACGAAGGATTGTAATTGAGTACTTTGACTGTTGGGGTAGGGCTGCTGTTGAAAGTCTGCTTGCACTCTCACCTATTCCCATTCAATGGAAAACTGCTACACTAGTATGGGTAGAACAGTGGCCCTTACAAAGTGAAAAAATTCAGACCTTATTACATATAGTATAGGAACAACTTGACCAAGAATATTACAACCTTTTCTAAGTCCTTGGAATTCCCTTGTATTTGTTCTAAAAAAGAAATCTGGAAAATGGAGGATGTTGACTGATTTAAGAAGAGTAAATGGACAGATGGAAACTCTTCATCCTGGACTTCCACCTCCTACTCAATTGCCTAGAGAATGGCCTCTTTGGGTTATAGACATTAAGGATTGTTTCTATTCTATCCCTCTGAATAAGGAGGATATGAAAAGATTTGCCTTTTCAGTGCCCAGCATTAATTTAGCTGAGCCTTATAAAAGATATGACTATACAGTTTTGCCACAGTGAATGAAAAAAGCCCAACTATGTGTCAAATGTATGTTGCTGCTGCTCTTACTCCAGTAAGAAAAAACATTTCCAAAAGTTATGTTGTTACATTATATGGATGATTTCTTGAGGTGTGTACCTGAGGTGCAAATGTTAGAAGCATGTCTACAAAAGGCCATAAGAACACTAAGGACTACAAATTGCATTTAGCTCCAGAAAAAAAATTCAAAGACATGCTCCTTTTCAATATTTAGGATATGAAGTATACCCTAAAGTGCTTACAGTACAAAAGCTTTCTTTAAGAACAGCGAAGTTGAACACCTTAAATGACTTTCAGAAATTGATAGGAGATATCCAATGGATACATCCAGTGTTAGGCTTGACTATCTATCAGTTGCAACCATTATATGGCATTTTAAGGGGAGACAGTGCTTTAAACTCACCACATCAGCTTACTAAAGAAGCTCAAGATGTTTTGAGAGAGATTGAACTGGCTTTAACCAATGTGGTTAAAAGAATTACTCAAAAACTCTTGGAAATATTAGTTTTTGCTACAAAAGAGGCACCCACAGCAGTCCTTCATTAAGAAGACAATGTGAAATGTGATAGAGTGGGTGAACCTCCCAGCACAATCAGAACAAAGCCTTACTCCTTACTCAGTACTTGTGGCTAGAATTTTATTAAAGGACATTAAGCAAACAGTACAATTATCTGGGATAAGACCTGACATGATATACACCTTTTATATCAATGCACAAATTAATGTATACTGTGAAACCATCCCAGAGTGGCATTTTATTGGTCACAGCTCCAAATGTTACACATGGGTCTCCATTAAAGATAACTCAGCTACTACATTTTGAAGAAAAACTTTCTAAGGTTTCTCTTAAAAGGACCAATTATCTTTACAGATGCATCAAATACAACATTTGTGCTGTATACTCTCATTATTTAACCATAAAGAGAGTAGTCAGAACTCTTTTCAGTCAACTTAGCAGAATGAATTGTATGCAATCATTCTAGCTCTTACTTATTATCTAGAAGATGTAAAAATAATATCTAATTCAGCCTATTCATTAGATATGATAAAAGACTTGCCACAGCCCAAATAAAACCTGTAACTTCTAATATATATCAGCTCTTTAAGAAACTTCAAGAGCAAGTGAGAAAACATGCAGGTAAGATTTATATCTTGCATGTCCACTCTCATAGGAGACTTCCAGGTCCTATTTTTTATGGAAATTCAAAGGCAGCTAGCCTTGTAACCATGTTAGCCAATACTCCTTTATTTCAAGCAGCCCAAGAATCTTATTCTAAATATCATCAGCTGCTCAAGTTTTACATTTGCAATTTGGAACAACAAAGAGGAAGTAGGAGCATAGTAAAAGCCTGTACATCTTCCCTTCCTTTCCATACTTCTATGCTCCCTCCAGGGAAAAACCCTCATGGTTTGAGACCCAGTGAAATTTGACAAATGGATGTGACTCATTTAAAATCTTTTGGTCATCTGTCTTTTATACATATTGTGGTAGACATCTTTTCAAGATTTACTTTTGCAATACCTGCAGCAAAAGAGACAGCCTGAGTACTCACTGAATTCCTTATTCAAGCTTTTGCCACAAGCAATAAAAACAGATAATGAACCTGTATATACTATTAAACATTTTGCACATTTTTTGTGCACAATATCAGATTTTACACACCACTGGCATACCTTTTAATCCTCAAGATCAGGCAATAGTAGAGAGGTTAGTGCTCACACATGCCTGGTTTTGGAAGTTGAATTTAAAAAATATCTAACAACAACAACAAAAACCTTGAAAAAATTAAGAAGTTTTGTGACACAGTTACACACACACACACACACACACACACACACATATATATATATATCCTATGTGTGTATGCCCATGTCACAAACATATATATATTTGTTAACTAAAAGTGAAACAATTGAACTTGAGTGACTTCCTTTGTATTTAATGTTTTTTTTTTTTGACTACTTTGGTTTTGTTAGTTCAACTCTACAAAATAAAGTAAGATGAATTATTAGCTGTTTTAGAGTCAACATTTTGCTGAAATATCCCCATCCCTTGTGAATCTGATGATAATTGCTTTAATGTTTTGGAATTTTGATGTTTGTTGAGGATTGCCTTAGCAAATACCTTGCCTTCAGCATTTTAACTGGTAAACAACATGGGCTTATTAAAATAGGTCATGCTAAACATATCTAATAGCCTTTGTCAACACATTTACTTATTTAGTGTGAAGAAAAATCCATGTACTTACTTTTAAGCTGGATAAATACTATGGACAGATACCAAGAACTGTTTAAAGTTCTGAACTTTCTCAGATGGTACTTTCCAAGTCCATCTCCATGTGCACTGGGACATATATATATATATATTACCTTGCTCTCTGTCTTCTGATGTTCCTTTGGTGTATCTTCTGTGAAACATTTAAGTTAAGTTAAATCAAAACATACTTTATCAACTTGTTCTATGTAAATTAACAACACAACAGTTAAAGCTATCTAAACTCAAACTTATCTTAATGGGTAAGATAACAAGCAGATAAGTAGTGTTGGAAGAGGTGGGTAGAGATGAGGTATTCTTAAGAAAGAGTCAGGTTTCAGTGAGTATGGTAATATGGTGGAAGTGAGAAAGGAAAAAAAGAAATAATAGTAGAAGTTAGTTTGTTAACTATGGAGTAGGTATGCAAGAGATCACAGAGAAAGGTGAATAAGAATCTATTTCATATACACTAGTTACTAACCCTCCTAGTTATAACACAAACTGAACTTTGGACTAATTGAAGTACTACCTTTAATATAATACGTATGTGCAGAATGAATGAGCTTTTAATGGAATTATCCTATCAAGGAACTCTGTTCTTAAAAGTTGTTATTTATTCCTTTAATATGTGCATTGTGACCATATATGTTCATTGAATAATTTCATCAATATATTTCCTGAGTATGATGTAGATCCACTGTTAAATTTATAGCAATAGGAACTTAAATAATGGTTACCTTCTTTATTTTACTTGTGGATCAAGTTTACTTAATTCTGTATTTTTTATCATATATGATCAAAATGAACATAATAGTATGTCCAAAATTAATATAAATATCATCATTCCAGAAAAAAACACAAAATATCTGAAAGATACTTTTGCCATTTTATGGTTCTAATCCTCATTATATCTATAAGTAAAATGAGATTTAGATAATTTGAGCATTTTTTGCAAGAATGTGTATGTGTTTTCCCATTTTATGTTAATAAAACATTCTAATTAAGAGGAATAGACAAAACTAGAACCCAGGTATACTGGTTAATAATGCAATGAGCTTTCCAATGTATGGCATTAAGATAGAATAACACATGAAATGTAAATAATTTTAATTAGGAGAGACTTTCATCTGACATCCTAAGTCCCTAAATTGTAGCAGTTCTTCCAATAAATAAATAAAGATACTGAATATATACAGCAGGGTAGACAGACAAGCGGTAGCATAGATACGCAAAAATGCATGTTTCCTATACAGTTTAGAAATGATTCTGCCTCATAACTAAAATGAAATTGTCTTTTCTGCATAGATGAAATTGAATCATTTTGAGTAAAAGCTAGATTTTAAGTTTTTTTTTTTCCTATAATAGCTATAGATTTGTGCTTCAGGTATCTAAGTTCTTTTCAGCTACTTTCTGAAATGACAGTTTTGTGATATAATTGCTAAGGATGTTCTGAAGTTTGTGTTTGTGTCTTGCTGTTTTTTTGTAGTTGTGATTGTTTTGCTTTCTTCTGCTTTTGTTTTTCTGTTTTTAGAGATTGAACTCACAACTCTTGTTACAGGGCTCATACATTGCATAATTTTCAGGATAGAAGGGATCTTAGGGAACTTGTGTCTTGATATAACCATCTTGAAACATATAGATGGAATAGATGGAATCTCTGAAAAAGATCCAGTTTTCCTTGTCATCATTGGCTTTTAAAGTGTTTTTTTTTTTTTTTTCCATTCATTGATCTCTTCTTTATCTTTTGGTGTTCCTCAAACATATAAATTACATCTTATTGGCTTCAAGAATACTAACCTTGTCCATGCAATAGCACCTACAAAAGAGATTTGTTTTTCCACATATGTGTCAGAGAATTTCATAAAGAGTAAATATTTTAATCCTTCATCTCACTAGGAAGAGGAATGTTCTTATTTCAATATATCTGTAATTTTCTCAATGTGCAGTATCTCTCTAACATTTTTGTTAACATCTTCCTATTTATACTCTTAAAAATCCCTGAGGACTCCAAGAAATTTCCTTTATAGGAATTATAACTATTGATATTTACATTAGGAATTAAAATTATTTTCTAAAAGTCATGTTGTTTTTCAGTCATTTCAGTTATGTCTGACTCTTTGAGACATCACTTATTTTCTTGGCAAAGATATTGAAGTAATTTGCCATTTCCTTTCTCAGCTCATTTTTTTTATAGATTAGGAAACTGAGGCAAACAGAGTTAAGTGACTTGCTCAGATTCATACAGCTAATAAATGTCTAAGATCAGATTTGAACTCAGGAAGTTGATTCTTCCTGACTCTAGGGCCAACACATTATCTACTGCATGACCTAGGTACTCAATATTAATTATGTTTTAATTAATTTAAAATAATAATGAACCAATTAGATATCAAGATAAATAATATTTTAAACTATATTTTTCCAAGACAAAATTAGTGAGAGGAGATGCATTGCTTTACTTTTATTTTTTGGCAAATATCTTTAATAACTGGCATCATAAAAGATATCTTGATTTTCCTATAGTTCTGACTTCAATTTGTTATGATAACATTGTTTTGGTTAAAGTATATAGGGAAAAAAAAACTTCCTTTTTACAGATATGTCATTAGAAAAGGGAGGACTATTTTAATTAAAAAATAATATTTTAGTATTAGTCTGAAAAATAGTTTTTAAACCCCAAGACTCCAGAAAACAGTTTTGGAGACCAATAAGAGCCTTTGGACTACACTTTGAGATTCACTGCCAATGTAGATGCTTCCTCTACAAATAAAAGTCATAATCTAACAAATATTTCCTATTCTTTTATCTCCACAAATCCTTCATAGAGCATTGACTCTAAATGCTGAAGACTATTTTTTACCTTTTTTTTTTTTATTATTATTTTGTATATACCTCATCTAACAGACCTCATCTTCCCACATGACATACCTCTTTTTTTTTTTTTTTTAATTATACATGCCCTTGGGGTGTGTGTGTGTGTGTGTGTGTGTGTGTGATTCCTTAAGAATGATATCATTGTAAATATGCAGGACCCTATCTAAATGTTAGCTATCATTATCATGAATATTTAAAAATATATTGAGTTTAAATATATTTATGTATTGTATATGAGTTTATATAACCTTTTAGTACATTAATACCTCCAAATATGTTATATTTTATCAACACAGTTTGCTTCTACCAAAAGAAAAAGTGAATCTTTCCCCCCTTAAAATAATTTATAACTGCCTGTAGTTCATCATTACCAAATGACCAATTGACAAATTGGTTGTCCTAGTGTGACAGACATGCAGTCAGTCACTGAAATCATCTTTGAAATTTTGTCAGACTAGTTTAACACACTCAAATTTTCAAGGTGCTGCCCCACATTTTGAGAACTTAGTTAATTTCTATGTTAATCTGAGAGATCACAGTAAAACTTTAGTAAAACTATGATGCAAAACAGAGAAAGAAATGAAAGGGAATCTCATTGAAAGGAGGTATCAAAGAAATATTTTTCAGGGATATCCAAAGGGATATTCTTCAGAAGTTAAAAAATAGATAAAATTTTGCAAATTTGATCATAATATCAAAATTTTTAATTTAATTTTATTTTTACCTCTCCTTTCTTTGGATCGTCAACTACAACAAGCACTAGACATTGCATCCTGATCAGAAGCAAACACTTATTTGTCAATTGATTTGTCCAGGGAGTAAGAATTGAGCTACGTGTCCAAAAATGAAAGATGCCTATTGTCAGTTATTTGAACCACTAAATCGCCCATCAAAATGTTCAGTGTCTTTATCAAACTCATCTGTGATTTTGTCCAAAGCAAGATTTCTTCCCGATTCTCATTTATACCCTTTAAGCTTTGATTGTAACAAACAGCAGATTCCTTGCTTCACTGCATTCAATGATGTGAGAGGATTGAGCTTTTCTTCTGGATTTCTACTGTTGAAAAAATTTGAAAGCAGTATTTTTGTTGTCTTGTTATTTCCTTGGTGTTAGCACAGGGACACACTAAGGTGTCAGTGCTCTAATATTTTAAAGGAAAACCTCTTTGAGGAACAGCATTTTATCCTATTGATATTGAATATTGTTTTCAATTTAATAATTACCAAGGAAACATTTTCCCCCCACACATGATACAAAAAAATAAGGCAAAAGAGTTTTTAAAATATTGGCTAAAGGGAAGAGTGTACCTATAAAATAATCTACAAATCAAGATGCTATAAAGTAGTCTTTTGTCAATCATCTGGTCTTCCATAAATTAAAGTAGAAATAAATCTGTGAAGCAATCTGAGGACAATAATGTAGAATAATAATTTTGAAATGGCTATCATCCAGTCAATTGGGAAAAAAATCCTATGACTTTTCCCATAGATGCTAAGACTGACTCAAATAATGTATAATGAGAAAATTCAAAATGTATTTTGAAGTGTAAAAGCTAAGTGAGAATTTTATGAAAGTCCAGGCTGGCAAATTCCAGACGTCTCACAGACTTTTATTCTATTTTTTGTTTCTTTTTGTTTTTCATCCCTGTGAGCCTCAGCTTTAGGCTTCACTAAGTTGAATAGTTTAACAAGGGGAAGATTAGGGGTCTATCAATGTAACTATCTGATTTGAATTATAAAAATATTTCCACAGTACTTTAAGCTTTATAAAACATTTCTCACATCAACCAGACAAAGTAGGCAAAAGACGGGGTTATTCTGTCCCTTTTTAGAAATTAAGTAACTGAAATTTGGGGAAGTAAGGTGGCGAGTAGAATCATAGAGGTATTAAATGTCAGAGCTGGCATTAAAACTTAAGATAGGCCTATTGATTCCAAATCCAGGGAAATAATAAAAATAACAAAAGCTACAACAATAATAAGCATTGAGGTACCACTAAGAAGTTTGCAAAATACTTCAGAAAAATTACATAATTGTATCACCCAAAAGTTAGGTGCCAGTATTACTTTAATGTCATTGAAAAGGAGGTAACTGCTGGCACAGTGGATAGAGTGCCAGATCTAGAAATGTTTAGAAGAACCATGCATGTTTAGCCTATAATGAATTGCTTGCCATCTAGGGGAGGAGAGATATTAGAAGGAGGGTAATAGAACACAAGATTTTGCAAAGGTAAATGTTGAAAAAAATGCCAACAGGGATATTATAGCATTTAGCTTTAGTATTCTTGGTCTCCATATAGAAAAATCATATGATCAGGAAGAAAAGATATGCTGTAAGACTATGGCATCAACCATATCTGAGAGGTGTAGACTCCACATACGTATGACATGGTTATGCCCTTAAGTGATTAAGAAGATCAGTTCCTCTAGAAGCTACCAGAGAAGTGATCAAATTAGGCAGGAGTTAATAATTCCCAAGTACAGCCTGGTCTATTTTTAGAGAAATGTAATTCATATAAAGGGAGGTGAGAGGGGCAAAACTAATTCATATTGAGGATGGTATGGGAGAAAGGTACAAGGGAAATTCTGATAGGAATAGATTCTGATAAGGATAATATCTAACAGTTTTTGACTTCTCATTTAGGAGAATGTCAAGGGGCAAAATGAAGACAATTAGAAAGAATATGAGGAAAATCTTTAGAATTTTGTTTTTCCCTTTTTGTGTTGCAAAGATCATTCCATACCATGCAACTAAAGGTGGGCTCATTAGAAGCAACCTTCTTTAAAGACATAATTCTGAAACACAGTTCTATTGATTATGGAGAAGAAGAGGGGGAAAATGGAGAGAGAAAGACAGAGACAGAGAGACATTCGTTTATTGTGCCTAATATCCAAAGAAATGATGCATTTAAAGTACTTTGAAAAATTATATGAATGCCAGCAGTGATTAGAAAACACATATTGATCTCCTACATCCTTTTTAACCTAAGAATCTGCCTTCAGTTGGTAGTACTAAAGAAAACATAGGACCCAATTTTTTCAGTGTACTGTCCAGGAATTAATAAAATTTTAAATTTTACTTACATTATAATGAAAGTAGCTTTTTTTTTTTTCATGGGGTTCTACTGGTGAACTTTTAAAGCATTTCTACTGAATAATGCTTTAAAAATAACTTCAAAATAGCTAATTCTCAACAGTTAATTTATTTTTTTATTAGGGAACTTGAAACCAAATACCACCTTTAAAACTAAAGGTAAAATTGATAAAGGATCAAAAAATATGAATAGACAATTTTCAGATGAAGAAATTAAAGCTATTTCTAGTCATATGAAAAAAAATGCTTTAAATCACTGTCGGTTAGAGAAATGCAAATTAAGACAACTGAGACAACTTAACCAACCTGAGAGGTGTGTAGCGTTGTCTTAATTGTTGTTTTAAGATGAAAGGAAAATGTAATGATAAATGCTGGAGAGGATGTGGGAAGACTGGGACATTAATACATTGTTGGTGGAGTTGTGAACTGATCCAACCATTTTGGAGAGTAATTTGGAACTATGTCCCAAAGGTTATAAAACTAAGCATATCCTTTGATCCAGCACTGTCTCTACTAGGTTTGTATCCCAAAGAGATCATGAAAAAAGAAAAAAAGGACCATGTGTACAGGGCTGAAAGTCTAAAAAAGGTGTGCTTGAATCAGACAAGAGAGCACTTAAGGCTAATTACCTATTCGATGTAAGATAATGGCTTTATTAGCATATATTTAGATGATGGCTCTCCTCATGATTGGCTCCTGCTCAATGGCTGGTAGTGAGGTAATAATAGGAAGGATTGGAAGGCTGGGGGAGAGAAGTCAGAGGCACTTGGTGGCAGGATGGGGAGGAAAGAGGCTAGAGATTCTAGACTCTAGAATCCAGGATATATCTTTGGCAAGCCATTGGGCAGCTTGCCTGCCTCCTGCACTTCTCCCCTTAAAGACCAAGGACTTTGATTTATCCTGACTCTGGCTGATCCTGAGGACCTCCAGAGAGTTAGCTTGTACTTTATACACATGTGCAAAAATGTTTGTAGCAGCCCTTTTTGTAGTGTAAAGAATTGGAAATTGAATGGATGCTCATCAGTTGGGGAATGACTGAACAAGTTATGATATATGAATGTAATAGAATATTATTATTCTAAAAGAAATGATCAGCAGGATGATTTCAGAAAGGCCTGGAGAGACTTACATGAACTGATGCTAAGTGAAGTGAGTAGGACCAAAAGATCATTGTATATAACATTGTATATAACTCAATTGTCATATACTTGGCTGTTTTCAACAAGGAGGCAATTCAGGCCAATTCAATAGACTTGTAATAGAGAGAGCTATCTGTATAAAGATAGAGTTCCATGGGTGATATGATCTATGATATGATATGAGGTATGGTATCAAATGATGTAGTTCAAAGACCAAAATGATATAGATGATTTAGACACTAGAAGATGATAGGTACCAAAAGTTGGGTTTTGGTCATGTGAAAAATTCACAATGGCCATTCTCTTTCATAAAAGGTAGATTTATTTAGGGGAATAGATTACAGACAAAATGAAGGGATACAACAGATAATAAAAATGTAAATATGAAATAGAGTGAAATGACATATGAAAGACAAGTTCCTTAGTGGAACTCACAATTATCCAGTAGAAAGGGAGCATCCATGAAATTGGGACAAGTTCTTAGTTGGCAGGCTAAATCCTAAAAGTGACTTAGCACCCTAAAAAAGTTAGCTATAAGGAGGAGAAATGGCATTGAGAGCATAGTAAAGTTAGGGGAGATACCATGTGTCATGGGGGAAGGAAAAGGGGAAAGATACCAGGAGGTAGAGTGTCGTGGGAGACTGACTCAAAAGAAGGCAGCAGCCATGGGATGGTCCATAAATAGATTTTATAGAGAAAATTTAACCTCAGGAACATAAATGGGATTTCTGACAGAGCATGACAAGGAGAGATTGCTTGACACCTCTACAGAGGGTGAATCTCAGGAGTTTGACAAAACATGGATTCAGGCTAGTCAATCTCTGCAGAGGGCGAGACCATGGAGCTAAATTGATCTCTGTCGGAGCCTTCCTCCTACCTATCTCATGGATCAATTCTTCTGTTAACCATACCTAACACTGAAGACCTTTTCATAGGGACTGAATATGTACCACAGCATAGTATTTTCAACTTTATGTTATTGTTGTTTGCTAGCTTATTTTTTTCTCTTTTTTTTCCCTTTAAAATCTGACTTTTCTTGTGTAGCATGACAAACATACAAATATGTTTAGAAGAATTCCACATGTTTAACTTATATTGGATACCTTACTATTTAGGGGAGGGGAATGGGGATTAGAGGAAAGGAGGGAGACCAATATGAAATACAAGGTTTTGGAAGTGTGAATGTTAAAGACTATCTTTGCATGTATTTTGAAAAATAAAAGCTATTATGAAAAAAAAAAAAACTACAGGTGAAACAACATTGTTATAATATGTTTATCATTATTTTCTAAAAAAAGAAATATTGATTCTTTGAACATTAAGAAGGAAGCATTTCAACCTGTGAAAGAGGAAGGAATTTATGACCAAAGAAGAACTAGAGATCATTACTGATCACAAAATAGAAAATTTTGATTATACCAAATTGAAAAGTTTTTGTACAAACAGAACTAATTCAGACAAGATTAGAAGGGAAGCAATAAACTGGAAAAATATTTTTACAGTCAAAGGTTCTGATAAAGGACTCATTTCCAAAATATATAGAGAATTGACTCTAATTTATAAGAAATCAAGCCATTCTCCAATTGATAAATGGTCAAAGGATATGAACAGACAATTTTCAGAGGATGAAATTGAAACTATTACCACTCATATGAAAGAGTGTTCCAAATCATTATTGATCAGAGAAATGCAAATTAAGATAACTCTGAGATACCACTACACACCTGTCAGATTGGCTAAGATGACAGGAAAAAATAATGATGAATGTTGGAGGGGATGCAGGAAAACTGGGACACTAATGCATTGTTGGTGGAGTTGTGAACGAATCCAACCATTCTGGAGAGCAATCTGGAATTATGCCCAAAAAATTATCAAATTGTGCATACCCTTTGATCCAGCAGTGTTTCTATTGGGCTTATATCCCAAAGAAATACTAAAGAAGGGAAAGGGACCTGTATGTGCCAAAATGTTTGTAGCAGCCCTGTTTGTAGTGGCTAGAAACTGGAAAATGAATGGATGCCCATCAATTGGAGAATGGCTGGGTAAATTGTGGTATATGAATGTTATGGAATATTATTGTTCTGTAAGAAATGACCAGTAGGATGAATACAGAGAGGACTGGCGAGACTTACATGAACTGATGCTAAGTGAAATGAGCAGAACCAGGAGATCATTATACACTTCGACAACGATATTGTATGAGGACATATTTTGATGGAAGTGGATTTCTTTGACAAAGAGACCTGAGTTTCAATTGATAAATGATGGACAAAAGCAGCTACACCCAAAGAAAGAACACTGGGAAACAAATGTGAACTATCTGCATTTTTGTTTTTCTTCCCGGGTTATTTATACCTTCTGAATCCAATTCTCCCTATGCAACAAGAGAACTGTTCAGTTCTGCAAACATATATTGTATCTAGGATATACTGCAACATATCCAACATATAAAGGACTGCTTGCCATCTAGGGGAAGGGGCGGAGGGAGGGAGGGAGGGAAAAAAAAATCGGAACAGAAACGAGTGTCAATATAAAGTAATTATTAAATAAAAATTAAATTAAAAAAAAAGAAAAAAAAAAGAAATCAAGCCAATCTCTAATTGATAAATGGTCAAAGGAAATGAATAGACAATTCTCAGACAAAGAAATTGAAACTATTTCTAGCCATATGAAAAGATGCTCCAAGTCATTATTAATCAGAGAAATGCAAATTAAGACAACTCTGAGATGCCACTACACACCTGTGAAACTGGCTGGAATGACAGGGAAAGATAACGCAGAATGTTGGAGAGGATGTGGGAAAACAGGGACACTAATACATTGTTGGTGGAATTGTGAATACATCCAACCATTCTGGAGAGCAATTTGGAAGTATGCTCAAAAAGTTATCAAACTGTGCATATCCTTTCATCCAGCAGTGTTTCTACTGGGCTTATATCCCAAAGAGATTTTAAAGAAGGGAAAGGGACCTGTATGTGCAAGAATGTTTGTGGCAGCTCTTTGTAGTGGCCAGAAACTGGAAACTGAGTGGATGCCAATCAATTGGAGAATGGCTGAATAAATTGTGGTATATGAATATTATGGAATATTATTGTTTGGTAAGAAATGACCAACAGGATGATTTCAGAAAGGCCTGGAGAGACTTAGACAAACTGATGCCGAGTGAAACGAGGAGGGCCAGGAGATCATTATATACTTCAACAACAATACTATATGATGACCAATTCTGATGGACCTGGCCATCTTCAGCAATGAGATGAACCAAATCAGTTCCAATGGAGCAGTAATGAACTGAACCAGCTACACCCAGCAAAAGAACTCTGGGAGATGACTAAGAACCACTACATTGAATTCCCAATTCCTATATTTTTGCACACTTGCATTTTTGATTTCCTTCACAGACTAATTGTACAATATTTCAGAGTCCGATTCTTTTTGTACAGCAAAATAACAGTTTGGTAATGTATACTTATTGTGTATCTAATTTATATTCTAATATATTTAACATCTACTGGTCATCCTGCCATCTGGGGAAGGGGGAAAGGAGGGGAAAAATTGGAACAAGAGGTTTGGCAATTGTCAGTGCTATAAAATTATCCATACATATAACCTGTAAATAAAAGGCTATTAAAATAAAAATAAATAAATATAATTTTTAAAAAAAAGAAGAAGGAAGCATTTCTTCTTTTAAAGAAAATATAAAATATAAAAGAATGACTAAGTTATTTTCCCTTTATGGATTTCTTTTCCAGCATTAACCTTATCCCAATGTACTTTAGAAGCTTCTCAGTATAAAAAAGACACCCAAAAAGTATGACAACATTATTAAAGGAACAGGAGAGCTAAGTAGTACTGATGCAGATCTAGTGGTAGAGAATTGATGTGAGAATCCCCTCTGATTGGAGATGTGGGTCCCACATGAAAGAATTCACAAACCCGAAAAGTCTGAATGGCAAAAGGGATTTTTATTGGCACTGAAAAGCCAGCTTTGCTAGGAAGACAAACTCCTCCGTGGCAAGAGGTCCTGTCAGAGAAATAACAAAAGTGATAACACTGAGAAAAGAATGTCTTCACAGCTAGCAAGAGTCCTGGTAGGCAGCTGTACTAAGAAGAGAGGAGCCTTGGCAAAATATAATCCTACTTCAGACTGCATAAATTTGCAGCTCAAAATTGTCTTTTTATTGGTGGTCTGAGGTTTGGTTCCAGTTGAAAAGAGAATCAATGCCCCTAGGCCTAGATACTTATTTTGAAGTTTCAAGCTACTCAACAAGCCCAGATCTTCAACTGAATAAAATCATTTTGAAGGCTTTTTTTCCAGAGCCTGGAATTTCCTGAAGAGGATCAGGTTATTTCCAAAAGATCAATGGAAGGTAATTTGACCAAGATCTCCAATTGAATGAAACCACTTAATTTGTTTGGGAATGTATGTTTTCCCAGACTTTTCAGAGTATATAAAAGTCTGAGTCTTCCTTCTTTTACAGATCAAAAGGGACACAGTTTTAGAGTTCACTCCAATTGCTTTCCCCTAAAAGTCAGCTGGGATCAGGAAGATGAGTTCAAATATAGTATTTGATATTGCCTAAATATGTGACTGTGGACAAATGATTTAACTTTTCTTTACCGCAATATCTTCAATTATGGAATTATGATATTAATAAAATAAAATCATAAAACTTCCCAGGGTTGCTGTAGCAATCAAATGAGATAATATTTGTACTAGACTTAAGTGTATTACATGGTTGCAGCTAAATAAATTTTATCATTATTGTTATTATTGCAAAAATAATAATTATTATACATGTTAGAATGCAATTAAACTATTTTAATTTTTACTACACATTTTTTATATAATTTATAATAACATCTTAGCAATCACCTATTATGGTTAATGAGAACAATGTAATACCTTCAAAAGGCACTGAATTGTACCATTTTGGGGTGAGATATAGGTGTGTGTATCATAATTAATTGATAGAAGATATTCTCCAGAGAAGAAAATGGCCATCCTGCCTTTTATTCAATTCCAATTTTGTAACACTGGATGTTACTGTAATTGGAAAGAGTTTCTTGATAAGGTCTGATTTTCAGTTCTGAGACAAAAAAATAATTTTGAATAATTTGATAACAGGCTAGAAATTGTTGCCAAGGATAGAATGCTCTACTCATTAACTAAACCAATTTTTTCCCTTTTCATTCACTTTGGCCATCACCTTTCCCTTAAAAACTCATCAAATATTGCCTATAAGGATCCTATTTTGCTTCATTTCTCTTCAATTTACCTGGTCATTAGGTTCTACTTAGGCACAAAGATAGCCACATATACACCTGAACTGTAATTTACATTTCATTACATAAATGCATTCCAATAACTAAAAAGATTTAAAAAGTTAACCTAGTTTTTCTAAAGTATAATAACAAACTTAATAGAGAATAGTGATCCAGTGGTATCTTTTTTTTTTTTTTTTTGGGGGGGGGAAGGGGAGGATCTAATTTCTGAGTAGGCTAACCAGGAATATATTGTAGTAAAAATATGATCACCTGTAATTATACTCATGTAGATAAAGCTGAAGGGTCATTTAATTTAACTTTGTTATGTATAGGAAGCATTACTCATTTGATTAAAACAGAGGGAAAAGGTATTTTCTCCTCACTGCAACATATCTAATATATAATCCAATTAGAGCAAAATTTTAGTTAACAAAAATGTGTACATATTTTATATCAGAAGAATTCAGGAGTGAATTTGTTTCTCTCTAAATTTCAGTAAACTCAAAATTAGCCATTGAATTAAGAACATTGATTCAGCAATAAGTTCCCAGTATTACTGGAGCAAATCTCTGCAACTATGAGCGAATTTCATGAAATTTCATGCATTCTGAGGCAAATATAGCCTTTTCCCATTATGTCACCTAAACTGCATAGGCCATTTTCCATTCATTCATTATATCTCAAGTGCTAAATCTTGCCTTCTTAACTCAAGTGACAATTGACCTCTTGGGACTGTTAGCAGGGAATTTTATGTATTGAATGTGATCAATGAATCATTTAGTATTCTTACCCAGAGGCAGGGACTTGAATATTTGGAAGAATGTTAACTAGAGGGAATAAGTTTATATAGAGTTGAGTCCTTCAATTAGACTTTCTGAAGTACTATATTTTGGAAATTCATAAACTAGAGGATAAAATAGGGATGGTGCTGGATATGAGAGTTAATTAATTACTCTGGGAACTGAAAATGCCTTATTGCTAAATCATTTGAATAGTGCTAAATGATGAACATACCAGGGGATAAGACATGAAAGAATTATAGTATCCCATTTCTTGACTTCTACCATTCTACCCCATCTTCCTGTACCATTTTATGAAGATGATTTACAGAATAAACTTTTGTGTGGAAGACACTGAAATAACCAACTAAGAAATAAAATTTTCCATCATATTAATTTTTTTTTGGCATCACTGACCCCTCTTTTTGTATTCTATGTTTTTCAGTCCTGAATTTAAATTTGTTTGTGTACCTAGATATAGTCTAAGAAAATTCCTTTTCCTTTTGATGGGGCCTAGACACTTCTGAACTCATCATCTATATATGGACAAAGAGAGAATCATCAATTTTCTATTGAGATTGAGGAAGGAAAAGCTCATCTTTCATATCCAGGCAGGTAAGTATTTTTGATTGGTTTGTTTAATTTAGTCAAGCCTGGACATGGAATTCCATGAGGATTATTCCAGCTGTGTTAAGATTGATGAAATTCTTAGCATCACAAAACAGACTCCTTGTTAAAAAGAAATTCCATATAACATGAACTGTTTTTCTCTCAAAATATTCAGCAATTATTTCTTATTCAGTTCAGGTTTTCAGAAGATAGAATGGGTTTTGTGAGGCAGAGAAGCATTGTTCCTAAACTGAATTGAGTGAGAAAAAGCTATTCTTTAGACTGTGAAGAATAGAATGAGGGTAGGGGGAGGGAGGGGTTTAGGGAATTTAAGTAGCACATAAAAACATAAAATACTAACTAGCTCCTACTCAATGAGTTCAAGCCAGATGACTAGTATAAATCCAATGTACTGAAACAATTAAAAGAAAGGTTATTCAAACTATCTTAAGAAATGCACTGACTCACAGACTAATACAGGAAAGCTTTATTTTATATTCTTGCAAGAATAGGTGCCTAAGTGAGTAGACACACCTTTGAAATTCCAAAGGCAGTATTTTATTTCTGATCTTGAAGCACAAGTTCCTTCCCTGATCCAATCCATTAATTGGATGTTATAGAAGTTACTGGACAGGTCTCTCCACCCCTCATTACATAGCCAGTCCCTGCCCCTAAAGAGTTTACCATCTATAAAAAGGAAAATAACAGTGGAGAGCTAAGGGGAAAGAACCAAAGATCTTTTTCCCATCTCAGCCATTGTTCCCAAGGAACTTACCTTCTTTTTGGGGAAGATACAACCTCAATTAGTCTTTGATATTTTTTGTGAGTTTCAATTTTCTCATTTAAGTTTATTTGTCCAATTTAATTTTCATAATTGTGGAAATCAAAAAGATGATTATCCATTTCTCACAGGTATTAAGCTTCTATGAGACACCTTTAAAGATCTGTAGTAAAGAGAAGAGGTTTTTTGAAAATAGATTTATACTCATTTTTCCAAATACTCAAAAAAATTTTTTAAACTGGTATTTCAAATTATTAGCAAATAAGCATGATATCTACTTCTGGTAAATTTGTGAAATGTATTATTAAAAAACAGTATGTGAACATTTATAAAAAAGCAAAACAAAATAAAAAATAAACCAACACCATGAATCAGCAATTATATGGCTTCCTTTTCATTATACATAATCATTTTTAAAAAGTCTTGCTTGATAAACTACTATTTTTTCGCTTAGTTGATCAACTAAGAACAAGAGAATTTCAAATATTTAATGCATTAGAATCTCAACATAAGTAGTTCACATTTATAAACTTTATGATCAGAATAGGGCTAGGGATTAGGTAATCTTAAAAAAAAAAAAAAAAAAAGTATACTTCAGTGATTGTCCAGTGCCGGAGAAAGATGTCTTAGAAATTTGAGAGGATGCTTTCTACTCCATCAGTTTAGTTTATGAACTCTGAAATTACCTTTTCTGATTACAATCTGTTACTCTCTTTCTCTTTCTATCTTTAAATCACAAATTTGGTTCTTTGTATTCTATATGAATTTTAATTCCTAGAACTCTTCCTGGTGGCTATCTGCTCAGAACTAGCTACATTTCTTATCCTTTTCTTATCAAGTACTTCAGGTCACTTCTCACACAACTGCTCTCTGGGATGTCATGATCCCCTGTCTTATTCTATAAGAAGAAATGAACTCTGAAAGGCACACCTCTGTTCCTCCCTTCCTCTGTTTGAAGAGTGGATGAGGAATATTGGAGAATTTCTCCTTATCACTTAAATAGAACATTCAGGGAATTCACACCATCTTTTCCCACCAACTTGCTCCCTTGGACTTCATGATTTCTGGAACCTCAGTATTCTGGAAGATTAAATTAATTCTGTAATTCACAAAGTCTTCAGATCATTTCCTACCCTACCAGTCTCCTCTATGTTTTTTTTTTTTTCCTTCCTTTAGATAGTTTGCTTCTTGAGGGTGATAAAATAAACATTCTCTATGAACTACTAAAACAGAAGAAACCTGATTACAGTTTACAAAGATTATAATTCCACTGTCTGAAAAAAGAAGTTGGAATAGAGACAATTTTCCACTTGTTCACAAGAGTGAGGAAAGGGTGAGGTATTTATATTGTTGTGCCTCAGTTTCCCTAATTGTCCTGCTTCAGCTTCCCTAAATTGTCCTGCCTCAATTCCCTGAATTGTTCTGCCTCAATCCCCCTAGTCACAACCCCCATTTCCTGTTCATTAGGGCTGAGATAATTAGGGCTCTAGAGATCTGGCTACTGTGACATTCCAAAAGATAAAACTCCAGATATCCTATCTCAGATATCTAATTGGCATCCTCTATCTCTAAGTTCCAGACTTTCTGTCTCTAGTGACTACCCCCTTCACTCCCAGTTTATCAGAATTTATGTTCCTCACTCCCTACCTTGTCAGAACTGGATTGATGCTCCCTTCTTGGAAATTCCTGCTCTCAGTGTTTGGACTCCACCCCCTGCCTTTGTTTACCCTGATTGCTTAGAGCCACATATATAAGTCATTGGGATCTCACATTCGATGCTGCTGCTGAATGCTTTGAGACCTTAACCCCGGGGACCAAAATGGATCCTTTGGTCCCAGAAAATCTCTCCCTCTCAGAAATCCAAATAAAAAATTAAGAACTCCCTAATCGCTGCCTTACCTCAGTTTCTCTGGCCTCTCTCTCTCTTTCTCTCTCTCTCTCTTTCTCTTTCTCTCTGTATGTATGTATGTGTATACACACACACACACACACACACACACACACACACACTAAATGAGGGTTAAGAAAGAAATATAATAAATTGGGAAGTCATGTGGGAAGTGAGACTCTAGGGAAAAGATATGTGTGAATATAATAAGTCAGAATGCAAGAGGGTTGTTGCTCTTCTCTCTGAGCTAGTTGAGATGGTTCCAGCATCTAAATTTAACTAAAGTTTACTTCACAAAGGATAATAGGTATGTCAATAGCTCTGAGCATCAGAAGTTCTGATTTGTTAGTTACTGTGCTACTTCACTATCTGCTTTCCCTGTGAAAAATGGAAGCATTAGCATGTTTAATTAATTTATTATTGATTTCTTACTTATTTATTAATTATTTAATTATTGATTAATTTAACTTTAAATGAAATTAATTAATTTAATATATAAACTTTACAGAACTTATATTCACAAGGATAGGTATTGGCTCATATCTTTCTTTATATCCCCAATGCATAGCACAGTGCTTGACAGTTTGGTTGTTGATGGTTTTGGTGGTTGTGGTACTGTTTGTTGTTTAATCTTTTCCATTATGTCCGATTCTCCATGACCCATTTTGAGTTTTCTTGGCAAAGATACTGGAGACATTTCCTTCTCTACCTCATTTTACAGATGAAAAAAAACTGAAGCGAACAAAATTAAGTGACTTGATCAGGGCCATACAATTAATAAATGATTGAGTTAAGATTTGAATTCAGATCTTCCTAACTCTAGGCAACTGTTGTATGCACTGTGCTCACTAGCCTCTCTCCATTGCTCTTTTTCACATGTTGTTGAAAAAAGATGGTTACATTAACTAGGCCTACATTGTAGCAAAGCAATCCTTTTACAACTCTTTAAGTCATTCAATATTTCATTCACCACTGCATTTTAAACAAATATTTTCATTCTTCTTTAAACCTCTCATGCTTCTTCATCCCCCCATCTTATCATTTAAGTACTTTGCATCCTATTTCACTTTGGGGGGAAAAAATGAAGATTATTCATTTCCTCTTTCATTCTTCCTCATCTCACATCTCAAAAGATTTCTTCTGTCCCATTCTCTAGCAACAAGTCTATGTTGTATGAAAAGGTAATGCTTTTCCATAAGACAAAGTATTCTATGTGTACAAGTGATCCTATCCTATCTCATCTTCTCAGATAGATATTTTGTTCCCATTCCATTGTAATGCCAAAGAAACTGAGGAAGGCAGAGATTAGTTTTTAATATTTTAATTGTGAAGGATTTAGATTAATTGAGGTCAGCCAGCTGCATAGGACTCTTGTCTCAAAGCATTCAGCAGTGAGTAACTAATTCCAGAGACAAAGAAGGGCAGATGTGGTGGGGAGGGGAGAGAGATGGGAATACTGGGCTGGGGAAAAGCCATAATTCCAGGAAAGGATCATAACTTAGTCATAACAGGATGAAGTCAAGATAAGAAGGTAAAAGGGCAGGACATAGCAAGGCAGGGGCAAGACTCAAAGGAATTATGACAGCAGGCATAATATAAGATACCTGGAGTTTTATGACTCAATGGTATTTCTTTTCCAACTGAGTCCCAATGGCAAGATACAAAGGAGTGGGGATATAACAACACTATTCAGGGTATAATAATTCAGGGAAACTGAGGCACAGCACCATCATTGTCACTAGTTCCTGACATTCAGTCCCTCCCCCTCTATAGGCTTCTTCCCTATTGTCTACTAATATGTCTTTGTCTTCCCTATCCTCAAAAAACTTTCACTTGGTTTATTTACACATTGGTGTAGATAATATAGTGTAGTTATATTCCCATACTTATTCTATCTTTTGTGGCTAAACTCCTTGAGAAAGTCTTCTAGGATTGGTAAATTTACTTCATTTCTTATGTTTTTATTCCTAACTCCATATTTTTAGCTTCTGACCTTATCATTCAATTGGAATTGTTCTCTAAATTTGCTAATGACTTCTTCATTGTCAATGTAATGATCTTTTCTAAATATTATCCTTCCTGACTTCTCTGATCATCCTCTTCTTAATACTGTTCTCTTGATTTTTCTACTCTCTTCAGCTCCTCTTATCTAACTACTCCTCCATTTCTTTGCTAGAACTTCAGGGCATGCCCCCATTACTTAATGTCCTAAATTAAGGCACGGATGGGCATGAATGTCCCACAGGTCTTTATTGTAGAGTCTTTTTCCCCCTTCCATTATATTGTTTAATTTGTAAATTTCATCATTTCCAATGGATTCAGTTAACATCTCAGAGATGATAATTCTCAAATCTACTTATATACTCCAAATCCCTTCACTGAATTGTTGCATCTCTAAAAGCTTATTGACCATTTTGGTCAACATGATACCCTATAGGCATCTTAAATTCCACAGTCCAAAACTAAATTCAATATCCTTCCCCCTTCCTGGCTTAACCCTTCTTTCTTTCCAATTTCCCTATTGCTTATATCACCAACTTCCTCATAACCTAGGCTCCCAACCTAGTATAATCATTCACTCCTCAATCCCTCTTCCCCTATATCTAATATATTGTCAAGACCTATACATCTTATTTGTTAAGATCTCTTGTATATGAACAATTTTCTCTTCTGACTATCACTAACACTGTGTATGTTCTCATAACTTCATACTTATACTATTGCCACAGTCTCCTTCTTGGTCTCTCTTGCACAGATTTTCCCCCATTCCAGTCCAATTTTCATTCAAATATCAAATTAGTTTTCCTAAAGGGCAATTCAGATCAGGTCAATCTTACCCTCTTTCAACTCTGTAAACTCCAGTGGCTTCCTATTACCTCCAGAATCAAATTAAAAATCTACCATTTGGTTTTCAAAACCAACTTTTCATAACTATTGATTAGAGAAATTTAAATTAAAATTCTGAAGGATCACCTCACACCTCTCAGATTGGCTAAAATGACAGGAAAAGATAATCATAAATGTTGGAAGGAATGTGGGAAAACTAGGACACTAATGTATTGTTGGTGGAGTTGTAAAATGATTCAACCACTCTGAGAGCAATCTAAAATTATGCCCAAAATGCTATAAAATTGTGCATACTCTTTAACCCAGCAGTATTATTACTGGGTATTTATCCCAAGGAAATTATAAAGGAGGGGAAAAGACCAATATGTGCAAAAATATTTGTAGCCACTCTTTTTGTGGCAGCAAAGAATTAGAAAAGGAGTGGATGCCTATCAGTTGGGGAATGGCTGAACAAATTAAGGTAAATGAAAATAATAAAATATTATTGTTCCTTTAAAAATGAACAAGCTAATTATAGAAAGACCTGGAAAGATTTACATGAACTGATGCTGTGGGAAACAAGCAGAAGCAGAAATACATTTTACACAAAAACAGCAAGGATGTACAATGATAACTATGAAAGACTTGATTGATCTCAGTTTAGTGATCCAAAGAAATACCAGTAGACTTTGGCCAGAAAATGCCACCTGCATCCAGAAAAAGAACTAAGGAGACTAAATGTAAATCAACATATTACATGTTCTCTTCTATCTGTTTTTTAATCTCTTCTATGATTTTTCCCTTTTGCTCTGATTTTTCTTTCTCAATATTATTCATAAAGCAATGTGCCTTAAAAATAAAGTTACTACAATTAAAAAAAAAATAGAACTCAGGATGCCCTGATATCATATTTATTCCATGGAACCACTTGTAAAAAATCACCTTATAAGAAACATACTGAGAAGATAATTGCCTATTATTAATTATTTCACCTTAAGAAATATAAAATTAGCATTGCTATGTCAACAAATTCATAGTTATTTTCTTTGGGAAGCAATAAACTTTTAAAACATGTCTGAAAAAGTAAAGTTGACAAGAGTAAAATTCTAAAAAATAGCTGTATTTATATTAATTTTTGATTATTTGTAATTTTGTAGCAAATAATGCTTCTCTCTCAAGGCCAAGGTAATTTCATATTCTATATAAAGTATTCCTGACTAAATTGTGTCCTAAAATATTTCCTTTCTCCAAGTTCTTTTGGACTAATTTTCTTCTAAAAAATTTCATGCTTATAGATAAGCAAGTTGTTTTCTATTCTCTACCTTAATGGCCATATTATTTTCCCACCAAAATCACCATTTCCTCCAAAAAAAAACTTATTTTGTATCCCTAAGAAACTATTTTTCCTTAGTCAATAGTTAGCATTTGCTAATTATGATACTAAATTTTCTTATTTTTAAAGCATGTCAAGGTCATAACACTTTTCTTACAATATCCTTGAGAGATAAATAGATTGAATAAATAGATTTAATACTCTACTTAGAGAATAATATTTTCATAAGCACACTCATGTATGTGTGTGTGTGTGTGTGTGTCTGTGTGTCTGTGTGTCTGTGTGTGTGTGTGTGTGTGTGTGTGTGTGTGTGTGTATAAAATATCTTGGATAAATCTGTGCTACCTAAGATATGTAGACAATTAACAGAAATATATAAAACCAAAAGTATTTCTCTAAAGGAAAAATAATCCAAGGATAAGAAAAAAAGAAAACATAAAGGAAGAACCACTATCAGCCATAATATCAAATGCTTTAAATCATTATTAATAAGAAAAACTAAATCTAAACAACTCTTTTTTAATCTTATGCCCAGTAAATTGTAAATAATATTTTATTTTTTCAATTCTATGTAAAAATAGTTTTCGATATTCATTTTTGTAAGATTTTGAGTTCCAATTTTTTTCTCCACTCCTCTTTTATCTTCCCCCTCCTCAAGCCAGCAAGCAATCTGATATAGATTATATATGTACAATCATTTTAAACATATTTCCATATTACTCAAATTGTAAAAGAAAAATCAGAACCAAAGGGAACAACCCTGAAGAAAAAAAAAAAAAGAAGAAAATACTGTGATTTGACCTACATTCCATCTCCATATTCTCTCTCTGGATGCAAATGGCTTTTTTCCATCACAAGTCTATTGGAATTGTCTTAGATCATTCTACTGCTGAGAAGATCCAAATCTATCATAATTGACCATCATATAATCTTGCTATTATTCTGTACAATATTCTTCTAGCTTGATCAATTCACTCAGGAACAATTCATAGTTCATGTAAGTCATCTTTCCAGGCTTTTCTGAATCAGCCTACTCATAATTTCTTATATACAAGAATATTCAATTACATTCATATACAATAACTTATCTAGTCGTTCCTCAATTGATGGGCATTCACTCAATTTCCAGTTCCTTGCCACTACCAAAAGAGCCACTATAGCAACTTTGCATATGTAGGACCTTTCCCTCTTTTATAATCTCTTTGGGATACAAACCTAGTAGATATAATGCCAAATCAAAGGACATGCACAGTTTTATAACCCTTTGGGTATAGTTTCAAATTGTTCTTCAGAATGATGGATGATTTCACAACTCCACCAACCATGTATTAGTGTTCCAGTTTTCCCACACCCCTTCCAACACTTATTATATTTTCCTGTCATTTTAACCACCCTGATGGGTGTGAGGAAGCACTTCAGACTTATCTTAATTTGAATTTCTCCAATCAATAGTGATTTAGAGTATTTTTAAATCTAATTATAGATGGCTTTAATTTCTTCATCAGAAAATTTTCTGTTTATAGCCTTTGACCATTTATTCTTTGGGGAATCACTTGTATTCTTATAAATTTGACTGTAAAAAATATTTCCTAGCTTAGTGCTTCTCTTCTAATCTTGTCTGCATTGGTTTTGTATATACAAACCCTTTTAATTTAATGAAATCAAAGTTATACATGTTGCATTTCAAAATGTTCTCTTTCTCCAAATATCTGACAGATAAACTACTCCTTGCTCTCCTAATTTGTTTATATAAGTATCACACTTTATTTCTAAATCTTGAACTCATTGCAACCTTATCTTGGTGTAGGTTGAGAGATTCATACCCAGTAAATTGATAAAGAAAATGAATGAGATAACTAATCAATATAAGAGTTATTGTGGAAAGATGCATATTTTAATGGAATTGTGAATCAGTAAAAGTATTAGGGAAAATAATTTTGGATTATTCAAATAAAGTCATAAAAATTATTATAACCTTTGACCCAGACTCCACTCTTAAGTATGTATCCCAGTGATATCAGTGATTAAAAAATACAAACTCTACATACACCAAAACAGTCTTAGAAATTTTTTTTAAACAAAGAATTGACTACCAATTATCATTTTAAAAAATGCAATATGGTGCCATAAAAAAATGTGATGGATACAGAGAAACATGAAAATACTTGAAGAACTAATATAGATACAATCAAAAAATACGCTGGACCATGGACACAATGTAAATGGGGATGAACAATCACAAACTTAAAATTAAATTAATTTAAAATTTTTAATAAACAAAATTAGAAAGAATTATAAACAAATTACAAAGATACACATGAAAGGATATCATCTCTTTTAAAGATGGGTGGTTTAAAAGTTTGGAACATTTCAAATGTTGTCTGATATTTTGTTTCCAACATATTAATCATTTTCCTGGTATTTTTCTCTTTCATTTGAAATATTTTTATAAGATGTCTTGCTGTGATGGAATAAGGAAGACTAGAAGAGAAAATATGGAATTTATGAATATTTCAATAATCATATGCATTTAGATGTACTATCGAGTTAGTCTATCAGTAATATACATCTCATCCAAGTACTGAGCATAACAATGGACCAGGTCCCAATTTAAAGGGTAGAATTGATTGACTTGCCTTTGGGAAATAACACTTCATTTTTGATGTCTTCAATCTTTCCTCTGAAACAAAAGTCCGAATTTTTCACATCAATGTGACTCTAAGTCATGCAATGACCTGATCTCTGAAGAATTAATATTGCTGATATTTTTAAGAACAGAGGAGAAGTGCCTGTTGGGTGTGAGTAGACAGAAAAATATATCCAACCAAAAAGCTGAAAATGAGATTCAGTATAAAGGACCAAGGAGATGTATGACCAGAAAAGAAATTGGCTCAGTCACTAACGAGAAAACAAGAGAAAATTGGAGTCAACTAGAGAGCAGAGTGACTTTAGAGTTAGAAAAATCTGAGTTGTCATTCTATCTAATAAATTTACCAGCTGTGTATTATATAGAAAATTTTTTAATCCCTCTCAGCCTCAGTTTCCTTATTTGTAAAATGACGGTGTTGATTGATCATGGATGGCTTTCAAGATCTCTTCAAGTTGAAACATACTCTATGACAGAGAACCTACATGCTCCCTTGACAGCAATGCAATATAAAGAGACAAATAAAAATTATCCCAGTGTATTGGGTCAACCCATTATGGATTATTTATAGGACAATAGGCACATAAGTCACAGAGTATGAAAAGACATGTATGGGTTACTGCTATTTAAAAGTGCTGGGTCTCTTCACATCAGTGAGATCATAGAACTCTTAAAGAATCAAAGCAAATACTAATCTTTTCTAATGAAGAATTCCACAAAATTTTATTATTTTATTTCAATTTAATAAGCGCTTATTAAGCAAGTAAAGATTTAATCTAGTGACTGTGATAGGTATAGGATATAAATAGATTAGGCTCCTCTGATGGAATTTGCATTCTACTATTTGTATAAATATTTTTTTTCATTGGATGAATAATTAGATTTTATTTTCTTGAATAGAGTGTTCATATATCATGTAGATATAGTAATGCTTTTCACAAGGTAGATGTTCAAAATTTTATGTTAAATTAATAGATAAAGATCAAACCAATTAAGTCACAAAATAATATCTAAATCATTAATTGAACTACTCTTGGCCTTGAAATTACTTCAAATTGTGTTTTTTTAGAGAAAATTAAGGGATTAGGGACTGGGACTCTAATTCTGTTGATATAAGGGATTTTTTTTTTCCCTGAGGCAATTAAGATTAAAGTGATTTGCCCAGGGTCACACAGTTTGGAAGTATTAAGTGCCTGAGGTCATATTTGAATTCAGTTCCTCCTGACTTCAGGGCTGCTGCTCTATCCATTTCATCACCTAGCTGCCCCTGATTTAAGGTATTTAACTATTAAGTAAAGAACTCCATCAATCAAAAAAGGTGTGTATCTTCTCTTCAATTTATGGTCATAGAAAGAGAAGGAAGGAGAGAAGAATTATCCATTTGTATAGTACCTACTATAAGAAAGGCACTGATCTTAACAACCTGACAAGGTGGGTACTGTTATGCCCAATTTACCACTGAGAAAATTGAGGCTAACAGAAAGAAGGGAAGTGACTTTTCCAGTCACACAACTGAGACTACATTTGAACTTGAATCTTCCAACTTCAGACCAAGTGCTCTATTCACTGAGGCACTTAGTTGTGGTAATTATCTAGAATTCTGTGAGTTAAAAGAAGTTGCCCTGGGTTACATGGCTATATATGACAGAGCTATAACTTGAACTCAGGTCTTTTTGACTAGAGGACCTGATCTCTAACCACTATACCATGTTGCCACTCCTTGTAATATATTTCTTTAATACTATATGCCCTTTCCAAGATCATACCTGTTTTGACCTGTGCAGTTGATGAATACTGTGTGCAGTATGGTCTACAACTCAGCCACTTACATTGATGGGTTGCCAACCAGTGCTGCTCAGAAATAATCATCTTGTTCCTGATTGTTACATGCCAGCCAGGTCCTTTATTTCTTCTAAATACTTTGTTCTTTATAGCTATGATACATCATTCGATATTTTGCTTCAATGAATTCTTGAAACATTCTTTCTAGCACTCTGCTTCTGGCTATCCCATTTCAGCTTATCACACAGCTGTTTCCTGGGCAAATGGTGTCATCCTTTCTCCACATATGTCCAAAACTGTATTGCTTCCAAATTAATAGAATGGATGCATTCCCAAACTTCATTGGTCATTCCTCTTTGCCATTTTAAGGCAGACTTGTCGCTCATAGCTTAGAGAAGAGTTTTATCATAAGGTTCCTTCAGGCAGTTTTACAAATAACTCCTTCAAAATGTAAAAGAGTTTTGATAACAAATGTTCCAATATAGTTGTCCTTTATAAAAGTCTTTCAATGCATCTAATCCTGAATATCATTAAAAGTACTCATTCAAAAAATTGTATGCCTCTTCCTATCATAAATTTGATGGCCCTTCGATTAGTATGCCTTAGGTCAGTGAGTTTTTTACCTATAGGAGTAAGAAGAGTGAATAAAATAAGTGACAAACAAAGAGGTAGGTCACTGCTGTTCTTCAAACACATAAAAGGTAAGGGAGAAAAAGCATAAGAGAAAAGAAAAATAAATTAGATTAACAGAGAAGAAAGGAAATATAATAAAAGGGAAACAAAAGAGTATGAGAAAGAAAAAAGAAATCAATTAAAAAGAAAGTTGTGCAGATGTTGAGAAATAATAAGATCCAAGAAAGAATTAAAATGAGTTGATCTGGAAAATTTCTTCCAATGTTTAATTCTGTGATTTGATATCATTCAGAGTTTTACAACCTGATTTGTACTAGATCAGTGTGATTCTCAACTTAAAGTATTCTCTTCCTATGATGACTTTTTTTTTTTCTGAAATGTCCTTGACAGTTCAAATTTGGTCAATGGACAGGGCCTGGGAGGGAAGGAGAAAAAAAAAGGTCAAGGGTCAGAGGATGAAGACAGAGGAAAAGAAGATGGAGTAGATTTTTCAAGTATATAGATCTTTAGGTATAAGAATTTTGCAGACCCATAATAACTTGCTGCAGGCCAGCAATTGTAAAAACTGTTCTAGATGACTATGAGATGTGGATTTGCATTCAACATTACAGTGATGAATGTATAGTGAGGAAGTGCCTCACTTTCCCAGAGTTAAAAATAAGCAGAATATTCCCTCCCCATTTCCCATCCATGTTAATCAAGCCCTACTGTCAATGCACCCAGGTAAAATGGTGGTAGATGGAATCAAAACAGGCAGAAATATTAACTAAGACGTGTTACTCCTGCAATACTTTTAATGGTTTCTATTTCTAGTCTCATTAGGAACAATTTAATAAAAACAGTATCACCAGAATAATGTAGTTTTAGAAGGCCATTTGTATAACTTAACCCTAAAACTTCCAGTCATACTATCTCTCAAATCCTCAATAAATACAATAAATACTTTTATTTTAGTGCTGTCCTTCAGTTATTTCTAACTTATCATGTATATAACTTGTCTGCAGAGAATTAGTTGCATGCTATATCCCTATCAGACTGCAAATTCTTCGAGAGCAGGAACTGTCTTTTCCTTTCTTTGAGCACAACAGTACCTGGTACTCAGTAGGTGCTTAATAAATATTTATTAACTGGCTGACTCATTTCAATTTCAATTATTCTTTTCTATAAAATAAGAAGAATGAAGCAGCATTCAGATTTTTCACTAGAAACAATGTTGGGTAATGCTTATGTTTCAGCTAAATTATCTTTTTTATTATCTTAACAACCAAGAGGGTTGTGAGGCTCAAATGAGATAAAGGTTATAAAATAATTCACAAATCTTAAAGCACAATATAAATGCATTTTTTTCTTACTGTTGTTATTCTACAGCCACCAAGCCTAGTCTTTGGTGAGAGTTTTATTCCTGTGTTTTTTATTACACTAGAGAGACAGATAGAGACATAGAAAGGAAGAGACAGAGAATTAAATATATTTTTCATTATTTAAGTTTCCTTAAGTCTAGACAAGAAATAAGATGATGTTTTGTATCAGTTCTGATTTGTATCAATTTTTAATTTATGAGATAAAAATGAAAGTTTAATTTCATAGCAAGCTGGTTAGAACTAGCTCCAGCATTTGATTATAATAGTAGTCATGTTTTAATGAAATGTAAGTGTGTAAAATATACAATATCAAATAATAATTAAATTAAAGATCAAATACTAATAATTAGGAAGAAATCTTAGAGGTTATCATATTCTGTAATTTAAAAAATTATGTGGCAGATCTATAAATATTAGATGACTTGCTCAGTGTCTTGTGGGTAATAAATAGTAGATCTGGGATTTGAACCAAAGTCCTCTGATTTAATTATTTTAAACATGTAAAATGTAGCTGGAAAAATAGGCTGGAAGTAATTTGTTAAGGAAAGATTGAGGGAGCAAACACAGTAAGAATAATTCTGCCTCTCATTTCTGACTTGTCTTTATTTAAAATAAAATAAAACATGAACAAAAAAAGAATGTTTCTAATAATTGGCATTGTTTTCTTTTCCAACCAAGCCAGTATGGTGAGAATTAATGATGGGAAAGGATAGCTAGATATGCCCATTCACCCTAAGTAAATGTGAAATTGAAGGAGAGAGGAGAGAGAACAATCAAGGATCAGAATTTCCTCCACTGTTGTAAAGCACAGTTCATCTCTGATTCAATACAGGGGAAATTCTTTACGTCTATCTTTTATTAGAAGTCTTAAAACCACTCTTAATTCTAGTGCTTTCTTTGTCAGTTACTTCCTATTTGTCCTGTACATAGTTTGTCTTGTATGCATTTGTTTCCATAGTGTATTATTAGCCGTCAGAGTGACTCAGTGGGTTATTTATTGTTTGTTGATTGATTACTTGATTGGGACAAATAGTTAAATCCCTTGACCAGAGTTATAAACTCAGTATACATTTGAGATGGAATTTAAATAGAGTTCTTCAGAAGGGAGGAATGAAGTAGTGAAGGAAAGAAGGAGAGAAACAAGGAGTGAAGGAAGGAAGGCAGACAAGAAGGAAGAAAGAGAGAGTTGGTGGAGGAAGGGAGGGAAGAAGAAAAGTAGGCAAGACAGAGAGAATAAAAGAGGGAGAAAGGAAAGGGAAAAGAAGGGAGAGGGAGAAAGGGAGGAAAAGAGGAAAGAGATGAAAGGAGCAATTAATGAGCAAATAGATGAATGAAAAGGCTTTATTAAGCACTTACTGTGTGCCAAAAACATGTACCTTGATGAAGATAAAAATATTTTAAAAGATAATTCCCTTGACCTCAATGAAGTTACATTTTAATACTAGAAAATAAAACATAAGAAAATATTGACCAGGGAGTGTGTTTTGTTCTGGGGAGGTGAAGGGAAGAAAACTTCTATAGGCAAATAGAGAAATAGGTTGGTAACTGGAGAGAATGTAAACTAAATCCTGGTCTGATGTCTAAAGGTAGCCAGTAAGTCTAGTGAGCTAAGTGCCACTAAGATATTAAACCCAGTCTCCTCTAATATTTGTTCATGATAATTTTGAAATATCTTTTTCTTGAAGAACATAAAACTATATAACTAATGCTTCATCATGGAAAGTTTACTTTTTGTTTTTATTTTTTTTCATGATGTTATTAGAAATGGAATGATCTAATTAAATAGTTATAACATTTTCAAAAGATTATTATACACAGATAATTATTTTACAACTTCAGCTCTTATCCTATCATTTACATAATCATATAAGCTTTTATAATGAATTAGTTGACTGGTTCAGCTAATTTTTCTATTTCATTTGTCCCTATGAAAAGAAATCAGATGTTAAAATTGAAAATATTAGCATTGCAGATTGCCCATTAAGAGATCAATTAAAGTTATAGATGTCGATCAACAAATATCTTACTTTGAAAAGATAATGTTTGGATTTTTATTCTATTACTATGAAAATACTGACTCCTATTTATACAGCAAAAAAAATATATATATATATATATATTGCTTAAGGATATTTTGCCAGTCAATAACATTTAGGCCATTTTTATATGTTTACACTGAGTAAGTGCATATTCCTCAAAAAACTGAGATAACATATTTGATATAACCAAAAATAAGCCCTAACTTATTTGAGAAGCTATTTGAATAATTAGGTTTTTTTTTTCCCCCTATCTTCTTTGGTCTACATCTAGTGACTTTTGTCTGCTGCACTAATCTTTAGAGTAATTATACAAAAGATAGAGTTATTGGTAATCTATATCTTTTGCAAAGCTTTGTTGATTTTAACCAAAAACAATGGCAAAAAAGATATTAGTTTCACTGAACCAAACATCTATAATTAAATCAGAGGATTGAAAAAAGATTAAAGACTAATTAGGTGAAAATTATGGATTACAACCTTCATTTTGTTCAATTACTATCAAAATCAGAACAATGTTCATGAGAAAAATCTGTGCTTATGATATTTATCATTTGTTGATGCTATACAAAGAATAGCAAATATGCAAAAAATACAATTGAACTGATTGATTGCCCCTAATAACTTTCTACCAATATTCTCTTTTGAAATATCACTTGAACTAATCAGTCAGATGCCAGGAATAGAAGATGCAATGGTCTGAAACAGGCAGATTGAAGATTAAAGGCCTCAAGCTAACAGACAAAACTATTTTTCAGAAATTTCAAAATAAATGTAAGTCAGTTTAAATATTTTGAAAGTACAATAGATGTTTTTTTCAATGTATATGAAACTCCTAAATTAAAGACTCCTCTTATTTTGAACTGGAAAAGGTTTTAGAAGTTATTCATAGGATAATATATTTAGAATTAGAAGGGATCTTAGAAGCCACTGAACCACACATTCATATTACAAATGAGACCTCATAGGCTAAAGAGAGGCTTGTGTGTAAGTCTGGTAAGAAATGTTTAGAAACAGTATGGTCCTCCAAAAATCTGTTAATGACATATTTTTAAGTTTAATCAGTATTGTTTAAAATTTTCTTAATCACTTTCTTAAGATCATCCCGTTAACAAAAACCAAACCAAAAACAAAAAACAATTCTAATTTGTAGTGCTTAAAGAGTTTTAAGATGTAAACAATAGATTCTTAGTAAGATCTACTTTCAGCACATACCTGAAATGCTCATGGTCAAACAGACATTAGTGCTTGAGATAAAATTCAAACATTCATCAACCTCAGTTAAAGTCCACAGGTACATTCACAGTGCCCCTTAACTGCCCAAATCCTTTTTACTCAACCTGGAGAAATGAAGTGGCTTTTTCATTATCATAGAGATAAGATATGAAGATCTGGTCTGGGAAAAAATGTTTACATTTGCATATATTATCTTCATCTACTGATTTTATTTTATATTATTTAAAGGCAACTTAGCATAGTTGATAGCCAACCAGAAAAGCAGATTTCATGCCCTGCTTTTGACACCTCCTGGTGTCCTTACTATGAGCCTCTTACTCTTCTGAGCAACTTTCTTAAATCTATAATTTGAAGCGAAAGAGCTAATTAAATTGATAGAGAGTTTATTCACCCAGGAATTTCTTACACAAATGAAATCTTAGGCTCAAACCCTATCCTTTGTAAATATTAGTATAGTAGAAGCAGTGTGTTTTAGTGGATAGGGAACCACCCTGCACAAGTAGATATGTGGGCAGAGAGATAGACAAAAAGATGATAACCAGATAAACAAAATGAACAAATACATTTTTAAAGAGACTTTATTTCTACGTGATTTCAAAATATTTCACATTTTTTCTCATTCCTCATATATTTCTCACAAGTGTGACTCTCTTGTGTGCCTTCTTCTTTTAATATTTATTTCATTTGGTTGTCTCATTTACTTTCATGGAGGGCACTATAATTTCTATACTAATGATTTTTTTTTATTAAAGCTTTTCATTTTCAAAACATATGCAAGGATAATTTTTCAACATTGACCCTTGCAAAAGCTTGTGTTCCAATTTTCCCCTCCTTTTCCTTCACACCTTCCCTAGATGGCAAGTAATCCAATATATGTTAAACATGGTAAAACTAAATTATACTAATGATTCTTAAATCTACTTTTCTAGTCCAAATTTCTCTGCTAACTTCCTGTCTCACATCTCCAATTCCTTATTGCACATTCCAAACTAGATGTATGATAGAAATTTTAATTCATATCCAAAAGTGAACTTATGATCTTTCATACACATTCCTTCTACTTTTTTTTCTTATTTTCTTATTACTACACAATCCTCCCAGTCCCACAAATTCTCAAACTCTGTGACTGCTTACTTTTTCTTCCTCTCTACTCTCTCTACTATTTTCAAAGCCTTTTGCCAAGGCCTGTTGATCTCACCTTTGTAATATCTATTACGTATGTCTACTTCTTTCTTGTGATACTGGCAACACCACATAACACAGCTTCTTAGCACTCAATACCCAGACTTTTACAAGAGCATGCCTATTGGTCTCTGTATTGTAGATTGCTTCTCAATTAAGTTTTCTTTCACCTAACTATCAAATTAAATATCAAAAAGTACAGATCTAAACTTATCTGTCTGCCACACACATACACACACACACAGATCATTGCTCATCTCCTATTTAGTAAGTTCCAATGGCTTTTGGATCCCTCCAGGATAATATAAACTCTTTGATTTGTATTTCAAAGTCTTTCACAACAGGATCCCTTCCTTTCTTTCCAGTATTCTTCTACCTTACTACATACTCTGATGCAGTGAAACTGTCCTTCTTCTTGTTCCTTGAATAAGAAAGAATTCCACTCCCTCATTCTGGCCATTTTTATTCCTATTTCCCTGGATTGGAGGGTCTCTCCATTATCAATTCTGTCTCCTGGTTTTCCTAACTTCATTGGCATCTAAATAAAAACTTTCTTTTATATATAATTCTTTCATGTTTTCCTGTGAATCTAATCTCTTCCTTCTATTGATTTTCTACAAATTATTCTGTATATGTCATGTTTCTACATAGCCGTTTTTATTTGATTCTGCCTTAAAATTGTGAGCTCCTTAAGAGAGGGACTGACTTTTGTCTTTCTTTATATTTCCAATATTTAGCAGGGTATGAAACATATTTTATTGTGGTTTCTCAGTCAATTCAGTCATGTCCAACTCTTTATGATTCCATTTGAGCTTTTCTTAGCAAGGATACTAAAATGATTTTCCATTACCTTCTCTAGGTCATTATACAGACAAGGAAACTGAGGCAAACAGGGTTAAGTGACTTGCCCAGGATCATATAGCTCCTAAGTGTTTGAAACTAAATTTGAATTCAAATCTTCTTGATTCCCAATTTGGCATTCTATCCACCAAACCACTTACCTACAACTATTTGGCATGTGGAGATATTTAGTAAATTTTAATTAAATGACTGACTTTATATATCCTTTCTACAGATGATGAAATTGAGTCTCTGAGATGCTATGGGATTTATTGAAACAGCTGCAGAGACAAAACTCTAATCAGTGTCTCACGATTGTAATTTAAGGACTCTTCACAAGACATCAGTTAATGATTTTTATTTATTTTTTTCCCCAATTTTATCTACCTTTTTAAATTGTATGGATTATCCTAGGTAGAATACTTATGGTTACAATTTTTTACTGTCAGTTTCTTAGAAAGTGGCTACTTTTACTTTCTTACTCCTTCACTTTTTCTGTGCTATCCTATTTCTTCATCCTTTATCAAAATTTCTCCTAAATATATTTTCCTTGCTACATACAAAGATTATCCTAATTAGATTTATTTTGCTTTGGCCTTCTAGATCATATACTAAAGGAGATGTTAAACTGTCAAAGCATCTTGTTTTATAGATTGCTTTTATCTTCCATATATTATCATGGCCCATTTTCCTTTCCCACGAAATGCTTTCTCTGCCTTTGATATTTGACTCATCAACCTCCCTTAGTATTCTTATCATTTTATTTATTGTCTCTTTTATATTACTTTTCATCATGAATTCTACATAATAGCAAATTTTCATGAAAATATTTCTCTTCAACTCTCTTTTTTTCCCACTGGATATATCTTTCTTGGAGTGATTCCTCTGTCTTGTATCTAGTAAAAAAAAAATAAAATAAAATTATAAATTTGACTAGTTTGATTCATTATGACTCAGTACTTTGACCAATACATGTATCATAAAACTGGAAGCATCACTTATGACTCACTGAAATAGCACCTAGTGAATCGGTTCAATAAAATTTTATTATCTTGAAATAAATCCACTACTTCATGGGATTATAGATGAAAAGCATTTTTAGAAACCTATTAGTCCATGGCATAGCCAAGATGGCAAAAAAAAAAAAAAAAGCCAATAAGTCATATGAGCTCTCCTTAGTTTTCCTTGGAAACAAAACTACGTCAAATACTTAAATGTATTATGGAAAGACAGAATCCACAAAAAGATAAAATGAAATAATTTTCCAGCTTAAGATAACTTAGAATGATTTAAGAAAAGGTCTGTATCACTTGGGTAAAAGAGGAGCACAACCTAATAAAGACATTGCCTGGATAAGCTAACAGAAATCTTAGGCATAGTACAGATCAGCCTATGAAGTCTCTTAGTCCAGGTTCAGCAAGTTAATGACACAGCAGACAATCTGTGAAATGCCCAGCCCAAGTATAGAAAGCAAGTTGCCAGCCCAGAATCTCAGAAAATAGGCACAACCTGAACCTGGTCACCTCAGTACAGTGACTATGCCATAAGCCAATGATCAAACCATTGGCACCTAGCATAAGAAGTTTGGGACAATGAGCCTGTGCCTAAAAAAAAATGGTAGCACAGTGGAGAGCACACCAGCCCATGAAGTCAGGGGTTACCCGAGTTCAAATCTGGCTTCAAAAATTTAATACTTCCTAGCTATGTGACCCTGGGCAAGTCACTTAACCCAAATTGCCTTAGGGGAAAAAAAGCCACAAAATAAGCTAAATAATGAGTAAGAAATAGAAAAGAATCCTAATAACAAAAGGCTATTATGATAACAGGGTAGCTCAAAACACAATCTCAGAAGAGAACAACATTGTCAAAATATATACATGTGAAGCCTTAAAGGGGAATATAAATTGATATCAAGCTCAAAAAGTACTCTTGGAAGAATTGAGAAAGGATTTTAAAAATCAAGTAAGAGGTAGAAGAAAAAACAAGAAAATAAGTGACAATTATGCATAAGAAATGTGGGGTAAAAAGAATCAAGAGCTTGGAAAAAGATGCATAAAAATTGACCAAAAAAACCCACAAAAAAGACAAAAAAAACTCCTTTAAAAGCAAAATTGGTGGGAGGTAGAACCAAGATGGCAGAGTAAAGGCAGGAGCTTGCTAATCTCTCTCCCAAAAGCCCTCCATATTCCTTTAAATAATGACTCTAAACAAATTTTAACATGCCAGAACACACAAAAAAGGTGTATTTTTTCCAAGCAAAGACAACTTAAAAGATAAGCAGAAAACATCTTTGGAACTAGGGTGGGAATCTGGCATGCAGCCCCAGCCCTGATGCCAGCAAATCAGCAATGGACTACGGACTGAATCATCAGCAGCACAGGCTTCTTTCTAGACTTCTCAGACTAGACATAAAAGACAACTTGAAAGGTCAGCAGGAAAGGTTTTTCAAAAGGATGAGAAAGCTTAAAGAAACTGGCAAACCAAGAGGGAATATGGGCAGTGGTGGCAATGGCAGCTTCTAGAGGTCTTAGCTCACAGGAGATCTTTTTACATGTCTTGGAAAAGGACTCTGTTGCTTTAATTAAACGTATAGTGGAGTGGGGACACTCCCCCCAGATCCAGAGCAGAAAAGAGTGTTGATGGTCAAGAGCCTAAATGTGTTTCTGAAAACAGCTGCACAAGCCCCTAAAGTTAAGAACAGTGCACCTTCCACTCTGGAAACAGATTTTAACAAAGACTAAAAGCAGAGTAATAGACTAGGAAAATGAGTAGACAATACAAAGTTTCTGACCATAGGAAATTATTATGGTGACAATAAAGATAAAGACACATACTCAAAAGGAGATAAAACAATCAAAGCTCCCACATCTAAAGTCTCCAAGAAAAATAAGAATTGGTCTCAGGCTATGAAAGAGCTCAAAAGGGATTTTGAAAATGAAGTAAGAAAGATAGAGGATAAATTGGGAAGAGAATTGAGAATGTGCAAAAGAAAGTACAAAAAACTAATGAGAAGAATGTCTTAAAAAGCAAAATTAGCTAAATGGGAAAGAATGTACAAAAGCTCACTGAAAAAAATAATTCCAGAAAATTTGAACTGAGTAAATGGAAGCTAATGAGTTTTAGAAATCAAGATACAATAAAGCAAAACTAATACAAAAATAAGTAAAAATTGTGGGAGAAAAAATGAAACATCTCGATGAAAAAATAACTGACCTGGAAAATAAATCCAGAAGGGATCAGTTTGAGATGATTGGTTTTCTGAAAATCATGATCAAAAAAAAAAAAAAAAAAGAACCTGGACCTCATCTTCCAAGATATTATCAAGGAAAATCATCCTGATATTATAGAACCAGAGGGTAAAATAGATATTGAAAGAATCCATGGATTACTTCCTGAAAGAGGTCCTAAGATGAAAACTCCCAGAAATATTGTAGCCAAATTCTAGAACTCTCAGATCAAGGAAAAAAATATTGCAAAGTATCCAGAAAAAAGCAATTCAAGTACAGTGGAGCCATAATCAGAATAACACAAGATGTAGCAGCTTCTCCATTAAAGGAGGACTTGGAATATGAGAGTAAGGGAGCTAGAATTACAATCAAGAATCACCTATCCAGCAAAACTGAGTATAATCCTTCAGAGGAAAAGGTGGAAATTTAATTAAATAGAAGACTTTAAAGCATTCATGATGAAAATACCAGAGCTGAATTGAAAATATGATTTTTAGGAGAAGCATAAAGAGGTAATCAAGAAAGTGATATCTTAAGAGGTTTAATAACATTTATCCATTTACATTCCTACTTGGGAGTATGATACTTGTAAGTCATTAGAACTTTTTCATTATTACAGCAATTATAAGAAGTATATATAAGTTATTTATTCAGTGCCATACCAAACTACCAAAAATTGTTTTATGAAGCTATTTTATAAAAATAATAATAAAATTCATCTGGAAGAAGTCAAGAATATCAAGACAATTAATAAAAAAATATAGAAGAACATGGTCTAATTATACTTGATCTAAAATTATATTGTAATGCAACAATCATCAAAACTATTTGGTAATGGGTAAGGAACAGTGGTGGATCAGTGGAACAGATTAGCTACATAAGACAAAGTAACTGATTACATACTAAATGCAGAAAAGCCAACCTATTCATACATGGATTTTGCTAAAACTGAGTAATGAAATCTCAGCATTTAAATTATAATATCTTTGGCTTTGATGATGAGGTTTTGATCAGATTCCTTCAACAGGACAAATGCGTTTGGAAATTCACTATAGATTGAAACACAGTGAGGAAAAGAGGAATTTTTTCTCCCTCTCTTCTGTGATGAACTTAGGGTCCCTCTCTATAGCAGTATAGTATCATACTCCAGAAAAAAAAAATCACATCAATCACAAGGGAACAAAAAAAAAGTGGTCTTAATCCTTACATTCTATTGACTAAACTGAAGAATGTATTCTTAGATTTTAAGGAAGATGAGAAGGTAAATAAGGAATTATATTGTTTGAACATGTGTGCACACATGTTCATGTATTAATTGCAAAAATTATTCCTCGTTTTATCTTTCTATCCAAAGCACCTAATATATCTTCTTGAAAATAGTAGGCATTAAATCAAGAATTGATTCTGGAGCATAAATAATTACTTATATTTATAGAGTAATTTAAAGTTTGTGAAGTGTTTTACAAATATCTCATTTGATCCTCACTATTATAATGCTTATTATCCTCATTTACATATGAGGAAGCTGAGACAAATGATAGTTAAATAGTCATACAACTAGTAAATGTCTGAAACTGGATTTAAACTTGTTTTCCCTATTTCCCAGCCACTATACCACCTAGATGCCTATATATCTATTCTCAATCGGTGTTGAATAAAGTATTTTTTTTCTTGAAATCAAACTGATTACATTGTCCTTGACAGCAATAGAAATTATTAATGATAATTCAAAAAGTAATTCAAAGGATTATTTTTGGTTATGCCTAGAGAAATAATTGAAGTTCAATATAAGTGAACAAATCTCTCACTTAACTGAACATCATTTTAACAGAATTATAATTTTAATAATGTGAGAAGTATTGTAAATTACAAATGCTATCCAAAGAATGAAATTCCTAAAAATTCACAGAACATAATCACCATAACAGATGCATTGTGGTCTAACTGGAAAGCATTTTTTTAATCACCCCTTTCATGCCTCTACCCAATTTATTTGTTTATCCTTTAAATTTATGTTTTAAACTCACCAAAACAATAGACAGTAAAATCATTACATTGTTAGAGTCAACAGATAGAATTTTCATTTTGATATTCTCATTTTTTTTAAGTAAATTTTTAATTAGGGATCATCATAGTCACTGAAAGCATAAACAGCTAATCTGCTGATCATTGCCTAATATGATCCTATTGCCATCAACACCTTGTCACAACAGTCTGGTGATCTACTCTTCTTCCTTAAGTAAGAAAAAAAAAACATTTTACCCCTCTTTGCTTTAAATAATAATAATTATATAAAGAGAAATAAAAAAAATGCAACATGAGGAGTTAAATAATATAAAGCATATAAGAAACCATAAATAAATGGTGAAATTTTACACATCAGAAACATTATTCCTATAGCTGCATGTAACACCTGATTATCTCTGTTAGTCTCTGCCTTTCTGTCTTTTTCTTTTGATAAAAATATTTCTTTGATGGGAGAAACAAAAACAAGTATTTCAAAGGGTAACATTGTATGAGTGTGTGTGTATGTGTGTGTGTGTGTGTGTGTGTGTGTGTGTGTGTGTGTGTTTAGATTTAGAGTTAAATGAATTTATACTTTGACAACATTTCTGTTAGCTCTATTGTATCTTAGGGTTTTACATTTGTGCTGAAAATTGAAGCAGCATCCTAGGGCTGCCTAAGGCAGCTACTATATAGAAATGGTCCAGTCAAAAGTGTGTTGGATTTGTGGACAAAGTATCTGATTTCTAATACTGACTCTGCTCCAGTAAGACCACAGGCAAGTAACTTTTCTTGAACAAGTCCCCTGCTGTATAAAATGAAGGAGATTCAATAGATAATTTCCACCATCCTTTTCATCTTAGTTTATACTGTTTCCATTGTTTTTATGATGAGCTTAGTGATATTTCTCAATCAATTTCAATCATTAACCAATTAAGAACCCTAGACCAGATACATACACAATAAAACAAATTTAGCTATGGAAATGAGGTTAAATCATTTGTTTGCATATGTGTGTGTGTGTGTGTGTGTGTGTGTGTGTGTGTGTGTGTGTATGTGTGTGTACCCATGCTACTGGGTACTGAATTATTCACATCAGTGTTTCTTTCTTTTTCAAAATAAATTTAGGCAATGATCAAAAGTCAGAGTCAATATGCAACAGGGTAAAACAGATGATTATATTCCCAAGAACATCTTGTATTACACTGTATTTCTACTTTCCACTTTGTATTTTGTGATTCTCTGTGTATAACAGAGCATTGTGACAATTTTGACTATTATTGCTAATTTGATTGCAACTTTTAATTTTCCTTAGGATAAGAACTGACAATATTTTAGATGATTTCTTTTTTTCTTTTTTTTACTTTTGAAAACAAAAACTACTGTTTCCTCTAATAGAATAAAGATGAAATTAGAGTAGACACGTGGGGACAGGGGGAAGAATATTTCAACTCAGAGGACATGGTTCACCTTAATCACATTGGGCCACATTTCTAAAATGAATATTTTGTACTAAAATATAACATAGTATAGTGGAAAGGACTAGGAATTAAGAGAAAATCTACCATTTAGTATACATGTAACCATGAATAGGCTGCTTTTCCTTATTAGGTCTCAATTACCTTATTTATTAAATCAATTTGGAGGAGAGAACTTTAGGGCTGGCTTTTAATTTTAAATCTTGTCACAAGTCTCTAAAGTTCTTTCTTACTCTATATCCTATAATCAGTTATTTAATAAGCAATATATTTGACAGAATATCATTAGTAAATACTAAAAGCATATCAGACCAATCAATGTTTCATATATTATGATTACAGTTGACATTTATATAGCATTTTAAGGCTCTTAGTGTGATATATATATAATTGTAATACATACATGTGATATATAATATATTCATATTATATTTGCAATATATAAATAGAATACATGCATATTATATTATATACTTGTAATATATGTATATGCCATATAATATATGCATATTATATGTGTATTTATACATATATACATATACATATATATATATATATATGTATGTATCTATGAGGATGTCCTTGATGGCTAAAACTGGATGGTCTTGGCAGAGAAAGACAATCAATCCTGAGGCAAACAAGGAAGGGCACTGATGGGTGTCAGATTAACCTTATAGTCCCACCTTGCTGTATCCAGCCAAGAAATTGTAAAAAAGAAATGTAAAGCTTTTCCCAGCGTCTGGGAACCCCTGAAAGAGATCTGGACCACCCCCAAAAGAGGATTTTATTCCTACACAGTATTATCCATCTCTTGGTTATATTCTATAACAATGATAGCATAACAGAGTAGAAAGAGAATTAAAGCAAATTTTAATTCATCTGGGTTCTAATCTCATTCATTGTGTGATTTTGTTGTTTTTCTGTCATTTCCAGCTGTGTTGAACTTTTTTTTGGAGCTTTCTGGGCAAAGACAGTAGGATGATTTGTCATTTTCTTCTCCAGATCATTTTATAGATAAAGAAATTAAGGTAAATAATGAGTTACCTAGGGTCACACAGTTAAAATTAACTAAGGTCATATTTAAAGTCAAAAAAATAAGTTTTTGTAATAACAGGCCAAGCACTCTATCCACTGTGTCTTCTATGTGGCCACTGTTTGACTTTAGGCAAGTCATTTAATGTTACAGGGTTTCATATTTTGTCATCTATTTAAGGGAAAAATGCCTTGAACTGTTGCATTTCACAGAGCTGTTGTGAAGCAATGCAAAAATGAAATCTCCTAGGAGCGAAAGATCACAACTTTATTGCAGTAAGAAACCTTAGAGATCGTTTTATTTGATCACCTAATTTTAAAGACCAAGGTCTAAAGATATCTACCTGCCAAGGATTCAAGATTCTGTGAAGTAGTTGAGTAAAGATTGGAATTCTTACTCCAAATTAGCTTTTTCTAATGAAGCTCTAGGCCTAGGGTATCTCCTTAACTAGGAATTTATTTGTTATATGACAGAATCCACTTTCTGTTTCAGATGGTAGCACATACTTTGGATTTTCCTTCCCAATTATTCCTTTTTTCATATCTTATTCCTCAAAATCTGTTCCTTGAAATGTTCCATTATTATGATATAAATTTTGTATTCTGAAGAAATCAGAATATGATAGCATGCACTTGTTTAACTTTCACAAATCAACTGAAATGTTGCTGGTTAAAGAAATTTGGAATAAAGCAGACTATATTGACTTTGCCCTTTAAAAACACATTCAAGCAAGCAAGTATACAAATAAGAAAAGACATTTCCTACAGTGTTTTCTTAGCATTAACTTCCAAGAGAAGAGTATATAGAGCAGCCATAAAGAAGAATCAATTAATGAGCTGATCATTTTACTGCAGAGTAAGCATTTTGAATAATATATACTGAAAGTAACAAATACATTTTGAATATGTCATTTTGGGCTGCTAATCACCACTCGTGCATCAGTTATAACTATTCAGTTGACTTTTTCTAAATATTCATGGTGACATTATTGGTGTGGGCCTGAGAGAAAAACTCTAAATCACTACATATTAAAAAATTACAAATTAAAACAATTCTAATATATCACCTTGTGATGACCGTGTTAGCACCCTGGATACTTTAGAATCAGCTGGAGTCAGGATCAACAAAAGTCCTTGATTTTTATTCTTTGTGGACGTGAATGGAATGGCCATACGAAGTGAAAGCAATCGCAACACGAATCAGGCCAGGAGTGACTCTGGCTTTCTCACTTCACCCCCGGCTTATCTTACTCCACCCAATCTCCTATACAACAGATCAAGCTTGCACAGTGTAGTAGGCAGGGCCATTCTTTCTCCAAGCATATACTAATATTATATCGTCCAATTGATGACTGGCCTTAAGTGCTCTGGCCTCAGTGCATGTGCTCAGAGTTTTCAGCGCATTACATCGCCTTTTACCTTTCAAATCGGCTAATATGACAGAAAAGGAAAATTATAAATGTTTGGTTTTTGTTTAAATATCTTATTAAAGTACTTACCTTATTATGTATCTTACTTCAAGTATAAGTCATGATCATTCATTAGGTAGTCAAGCATCAGAGGTTATTGATTATCTCTAGTTTTAGGTAAAAGAAAGTCTTACTCACTGGTCATCAACAAATATTTGTTGTATGGGATAGAAAGCAGTGTTAGTTTAGACATCAAATAGGGGAAGAGAATAATATTCCATAAAAAAGAATAGAAGAGAGCAACAGTTTGAGATACATATGTCAGAAAAAAATGCAGGAAAAATTGAGGAGATAGTTACTTAAGATAAAGGTGAGATATAGTAAAGGACTTAGCAGTATCAAAACATCGGAAAACAATATAGGATCAAAATCTTAAGATAGGATCCTAATAAAGGATCAAAAAAGTCATAGTAAGTAGAGTCAACTTGACAAAAAAACTGTCAGACTTTTGAGATCCTAGAAGAGCTTGAATATCAAATTCACCCCAAAGATATATTACAGATTTAGAGAATCTAATAAGAAAATATATTCTGAAGGCCAGATATACAAGCATGTACTAGAAGGGTTTGTTTTTATGGCACTTCTTTCTCTACATGACCTCCAAGAGCAGAATATAATGGTAGAAGTGGAGCACTATTCAAAGAAGAAAGCACATTCAATTACATCTTTAGGTGTACCGGGTTATAATATTTGTACCATGCCTGATATGTAATAGATATTTAATAAAAGCTTACAGATTTGACTTGTTGGTTATAAAGATTTTTAATTTACTATTTTTCTTAAATGTTAATCAGGATATGAAAAAAGAATGGAGACATTCAAAAATAATATATCAATTTAATCAGTAAACATATATATTTAAAGTTTTCCCATGTGCTAGGGATAGTGCTTAATTCTGGGAATACAGAGACAAAAGTGAAAGACCCCCCACATTTACTTAAAGAGGTTTTTATATCCTAATTGAGAAGCTAGAATGTACATGGACATAAAAGCAGACTTCAATGCAAAAATGAATTGAATTTCATTTTAGAAAAAAAGTACATTGATAGGGGACTGGGAGCAATAAAATTGGAGGCACTAAAAATTATTTATGTGAAAGTTGGTAACCTATAGTAGGTAACCTATGGTTACATTACCCTTTTAAAAATTAATTAATTGAGTTTTTGCATTTTTATAATATTTGGTGGTTTGATCTCTAATAAAGTTTCTTGCATTCCAGGAATTGATTAAAAACCAACAGATTATTAACAATGGGATTGACTTCATTCTGTTGGATGTCATCAAACAAATCATTGGTTTCTAAAAGGATAGAAATAGATCAATGATTCCTAGAACTATACTTAACAGTAAAAAACTGAAACAAAATAAATAAATTGAAAAACCAAAAATGTTCTGTTCAAAGATGACACATTGAGATATCACTTTAATGATAATCATTGAAGCCAGAGTATTCTTTTGTGTAAAGAGGGCCAAGACCTTCATACTAGATGTTTGAAATTCATATTTAAAATATACAAACTTTTAAAACAATTTTTTGATATGATAAATATTTTAGGAAATGTATATACAAATATGGCCATACATGTATGCACATATGTTTTAGATCATACAGTATATACATATGTTTGTTATACAAGTAATAACAAGACACATTCATTTTTATACATAACATACTGTTAGAATATATTTATATACAGATAGGTCATAGAATATATGCATATACACATATGCATTGTTTGCATATATGCTTTACATAATGGCTGGTTAAAAGGCAAGAAAAAGATGATTCATATTCAAAAGCAATATTCAGGCACTTCAGTGCATCAATATAGTTCATCTTTAGATTATTGAACTTCCATAGTTCTCCCTTTCCTCCTAAAATCTACTGAAATTTATGTGGTCCTTGGTTTTTAATTATTTTTGAAAACTGAATTTTCATATATAAGATTGATTATGTTCATAGAAATTTACTTTCTTGTATTGCAAATGTTTGCCTGAAGGAAGTTAGGTCTGTTTTCTGCTAATAACTGAATATAGTCATGAAAATACAATGAAGAGTTAATGAATATAAGTTACATATGATACTCATCAAAGAATACTTAGGTAGAAGTAAAATTTCCAGATAATATTCTCTCCTTTTTTCTGTACTGATTACTTAGAAATTTAGTTAAAATCCAAAAGATGAGCCATAGAATTATTATATTCAGTTTATAAATGTAACAATATATTTATCTAAAACTAGACTGAAAAAGCAGAATATTAATGTTTTCCTTCATGACTTTGTTGAATTCTTTTTTGCCTAAAACATGTAATTATTTAATGCGGTATTTATTTAATGGTGACTAACACTGAGGGAAAAGAAATATAATATTTGATTGACTAAATATGTAATTTTTAGAATATTTGTTTATGAAATATTGAATAGATGGCCCCAATTAAATAGGGCTTTAGGAGTATGAAAGCCATATTGTAGTTTAAAGATGATTTTTGCTCTCAGAAAGCATAATGATTCCATATTGCTGCTGTGGTTTTTGAAAACACATTACTAAAGTTAGAATATTATTATTCCATATGCTCACTCTAAGCTATCTGCTCCTTTACCAAAAGGATAATCTCTATAATTCAAATTCAATTTTTAAAAAAGAAAAGCAAAAACTGTATACCATATTTCCTTTTCTCCCTCCTATAATAAATAAACAATAACAGGATATATTATCATCAACATTATTATTATTTTCTAATTAATCTAAATTGGTGATTTTATTAATATAAACAATTTGCAGTTGAGAAAACTTTTACCGAGATTGACTCCTTTTTAATTTATAGATTTGTGTCATTTGTAGATTATGACTTCCTAAATCACTCAGAGTGTATGTCAGAAGCCAAACTGATCATTAATTTGCTGATGAAAAATGTTGCCTTATCTTAGGTTCATAGAAATATGTATGTGGATTCAGAAATTTATATTTTAATATTAGTGCATACATAATGTAGTTTGAGAAAGTAATGTTTATTTGTTTTACAAATTTATAAATGTATAGCCTATCACAGTATTTACATTTATGATTCAAAGGGAATGAAGTCCTGCTGATTTGTATTTTTTTAAATGAATGTATATATTTGTATTATACCCCCACATATAGTGTGAGTATTTGTGAATATGCATACACATATTTGCACATATCTACACCTAAAAAGACAGATGTATACACATATACATAGATACATTTTAGTTTATATCCTCAAGTTCTCAACTTGTACAAAACATTCTTTCTTGCACTTAACACAATACCAGGCACAGAGAAGACACTTAATATTCATTGACAGATTTACACAAACATATATCCTTATTCTTGCCAACTTAGCTGACCAATTTCTTTTTACAGCTTGCACATTTTTCTCCACTTCACAAAGCTCACTTTGAATATAGTCTTTTATTTTTCCATACTCAGTCTATATTATTTCTTACTCCATAACCAATTTAAGAAGCAAGAAGTCATATCTTTGGAATCATAAAATTTAGCTTTGATACCTGTCTTTGCCATTTAACAGTTTCTAAAGTTTAACAACTCATAATATATTAGGATCAAAAACTGGAAGAGAAATAACTATTGCCAATAATAATGCCTGGTATGTTTTCAGTGATTTAAGTTTTATAAAATATCTTACAAAAGTCATTTCACTAGATCCTCTCATCATCCCTGAAAGTAGTTGGCATTATCATTCCCATTTTACAAATGAGATAACTGAAGCAGACAGATAGTAATCGATTTACCCAAGATCACACAGATAGGAAGGGACTGAAGCTGAATTTGAATTCAGGTCTCTATCTATTCAAATCTACTCTACCCTCTTCATTTTAAAGTCTGAAAATCCTGTTTTCTTTCCAGCAATAGTTTGTTATTGTTGTTGTTGCACAAATATGATTCTCACATTCTTGTATGTTGATCAGATGATATTGTAGAAAGAATTAAAACAAAACAAAACAAAAAACAAATACCTGGCTTGAAATTCCAATTTTGTCTTAATAATTTTGTAATTTTGGTCAATTTTTTAAAACTCTATGAGTCTCTGCATGCTAATCTTTAAATGAAGGACATAAATTAGCCCAACTGTCAAATTTAAATAAAAATATATTTTATCCACAGGGGTTTTATATTTACTTAGAAATGAACAAATTAATAGTATTTTTTAATCATAGTTTCATTAATTTTGTTAAATATTTTCCAATTATATTTTAATTTTATTCCTTCAATTGGATATATTGGAAGTATAGTGGCGAATAAAGGAATAATACACAATCTTTCATATTCATTTGATCACATCAATAAACATTTTTAACTGTCATCAACAACAGGAAATCCCAGAAGAGCATCATTACTAGAACCAAGTTGATTCAATTTCATTAATTAATCACCCTTTTTCATGCTTGCAGGCAAAGAAAAATAAAATAACCAAATACTATTTGAAGAGAAAGTATAAATTAAGATACTTTGTTTTAGAAGTCAAGCTCATACCAGTATAGTTTACTTACCAGTATTATATGCTTAAGCAGTATAACCTTCTGAATTCTGTTATTAACCCTTCTCCATTTAAATGACTTCATTTCTTTGGGTAGAGAACTTAACTAACATTTTATTTCCTGTACCTTTACTTTGCTTTTGGCCATAATCAACCAAAACTTCTTGTCTGCAGCCTTTATATATTGACGCTTGAATTTTGATTTAAAATGATTAGTGATGTCTGCTTGATTCTCTACTAGCCCACTAATTGTTCTTTCCCTCCCCCTGGCCCCAGCTGCTGCTCATTTTCTTGATGTGATTTTTTTTTTTTTTACCTGACAGGTTGATTTTATTCTTCAACCTTTTGAAAATTCCACCATGATCTCAGCAACAAGAGTTTAAAAAATGTAGAATAAGAAATTGTTTTAACATTGCTTCAAATATAAAATAAGAAAAAAGCAGATGCAAGGAAAAAGCTAAACTTTTTAAAAAGTTTTAATACAAGTAACATGCTAAAAAAAAAAAAAAAAACTTTTAGGAATAGGCCAATCACTCAACCTGTGTAGTAATCTATGATGCAAACAGAGGCATTTGAGACAATTATGCCAATATTGCCTCAAATCTCCTTATTCATTTTACATGTATGGATGCAGTTTTTGAATTTGTCTTAAAAGTTAATGACATTACTCTATACCAGGAAGCTGCTATGGAGCCTAATTAACCTGATCTAAAGAAATCTGAAAGACTGCGAGGTAAAGTGTGCATTAATTTCTAATTCCAACTAATTAGAAAACATTTTCTTTTTCTTCAACTTTTCTAAATTAGTTGAATTGTAAATGTGTTCCCCAAAAATATTTTCCACGCATTATAAATATTCAGTTTATTATTCAACACATTGGTAATTCAGACTTGGGTAAAAATGTGGCTAAAGTGCCTGGGCATTATTGTAATCCCTTTGGAAAACAGAACAAAAATTCATCACTTTCTTCAGATATGTATAAAAGAAAAGGCCTTGAGGGAACTTTGCAGAAGCTAATTAATTCAATGTGGCTGCCATAATATTGCAAAAATATACTTTATAAGATTTCTTTTAGAAAATAAGATTTTTAGTTTTGAATTGTTAATATATGACAATACATGCAAATTATCTCAAATAATCATGAAGCAAATGTGGATTTTTTTCCTCAATAGTAATAACTACAGGCCCATAAAGATGCCTTGAATAGATGATAGCCAATCTCCCTAAACTCAAAGAAAGGAAGACATAAGATGCCTATAGATAGATAGATGATATAGATAGATAGATGTAGATATAGATATATATATTGAGAGGAATATATTCAGAGGATGAGAAGGGGAAATTGGCTGAAGTAAATATTTTGTGAGACTGAGGGGCTTTTGAGAGTTATTACAGAATCATTGCTTTCAAAAATGAAAGACATTAATAAAAAGAACAACACAGAAGATAGATCACTTTTTGTTTTCAAAATCTTATATCAATAATTCCTCCCCCACCCCAGCAATGAAATTGACTTCCTAAACTCAATGTGAATTCAAGCAAACTGGTATACACATAATCCTTCCTCCTTGAGACATTAATCCACTCCCTCACTTTAGATATGAAGAGAATAGGGGTCCAAAAACTTGAGTTAATGATCCAGTGCCACGTATCTAGTAATTACCAGAGATCAGGTATGAAACAGATTCCTCTTAATCTAAATCCAGTGCTCACAATGGCCCTCTGCTATGTACTTGTAAGGAATTTTATCATTAAAAATAAAATTAAACTTTTTTATTTGCATTTTCCCTTATAGCCTTTATATATAAGTAATCCTCTTCCTCTAGCTACCTAGGGACAGCTATCTGGGTTCCATGGATAGAGTAGTAGGTTGTAGTCTGAATGATTCATTTTTGTGAGTTCAAAACTAGCTCCAACCATTGACTCTATGAGTTTGGGCAAATCACTTACCCCTATTTGCCTCAGTTTTCTCATTTATAAAATCAACTGGAGAAAGAAATGACGAGAAACTCCATATCTTTGCCAAGAAAACTACAAACTGGGTCACAAAGAGTCATGTACAACTGAATTCTAACAACTTTCACTGAAGAGAGCAAACTGTAGGTATTCTTATTCTTCTGATGGGTAAACTGAGGCTCATCAATGAAACAAACTTAACTAAAGTCAAATTCTCAATGTGGCAGAATTAACAGAAAGTTGCTATAGTACTAGCATAATTTTCTTTTTATATCCCATGTTGCTTCTTTTAAAACTAATAATAGTAATGATTTCATCCTTGGAGAGCCATCTTCTAAGTCTTTACACTTGTCTATTACATCTAGTGTAGATTAAACACAAAATAGGTATTCAAAAAATGTTATAAGAAAACAATTAAAGTATTATTATATGATAAATCAATGACTCAAAATGATCATGAATTAACAGTTTCACCCCAGAGAAAAAATGAAATGGCATTGACAGAAACAATAGACAATTCAAGAGCTCATGAGAAGAGGTAAATTAATAGGAAAACAAAAATAAAAACAAATGTATACCCAAGTAAGGTCATTTCATAGAACTAAGAACTTAAATTCTTGACTTCACAAAGAACTAAGTTCAAATACCACCTCTGACAACTTTTTTTTTAATATTAAGGCTTTTTATTTTCAAAACATATGCATAGAAAATTTTCAACATTCACTCTTGTGTTCCAAAATTTTCTCCTCCTTTCTCTCCACCTCCTACCTTAGACAGAAAATAATCCAATATATGTTAAACACGTGCAATTTTTCTATACATATTTCCACTATTATTATGCTATACAACAAAAATCAGATCAAAAAGAAAAAAAAAGAGAAAGAAAACAAAACATAAGCAAACAACAATAAAAAACTGAAAATACTATGTTGTGATCCATACTCAGTCTCTATAGTTTTCTCTCTGGATACAGATGGCTCTCTTCATCACAAGATCATTGAAACTGGCCTGAATCACTTTGCTATTGAAAAGAGCAACACCTTTCAGAATTGATTATGTATAATCTTGCTATTGCTGTGTGCAATGTTCTCCTGGTTCTAGTCACTTCACTTAGCATCAGTTTATGTAAGTCTCTCTAGGCCTCTCTGAAATCATCCTGCTGATAATTTCTTATAGAACAATAATATTCCATATATGTTCATTGTTTCTATGATGCTATATATCTATCAAATCCTCTGCTATTCTCTTTTTCTTGTGGCTTCAATCTTTCCCAACATTACAGTCTCTTCCAATGAGATCTCTCTTCTCATTGTAAAGTCAAAATATTCAAGGTTCAACTTCAGCATTTGATCTTCCAGTGAATAATCTGAATTAATTTCGTTAAATATTGACTTGATAAAAACAAAAACAAAAAAAAAACAAAACAAACAAAAAACAAATAAATATTGACTTGATTTGACTTTCTTGCTGTCCAAGGAACTCTCAAAAATCTTCTCCAGTATCACAATTCAAAAGCATTAGTTCAACAGTGCTCAGCTTTCCTTATAGTCCAACTCTCACAACTATACATTGTTACTGGAAAAATAACAATAGAAATAATTTTTGACAGTAATAACTCTGCTTTTTAGTTTGTTATTCAACTTTGCATTGCTTCTTTTACAAAAAGCAAGAATCTTTGAATTTTATGGTTGCAGTTACCATCTGCAGTGATCTTTGAGTCCAAGAATATAAAATCTGATACTGTTTCCATTCTTCTTCTATTTTCCAGGAAGTGATGGAATCAGTTATTAAGACCTTAAGTTCTTCAAGTAAGCTTTTAACACTCTTATCTTTCACTCTCAACAAGAAGTTTGTAATTTCCTCTTCATATTGAAGAATGCATTTGCCATATTGAATATTATTTCTCATAAATATTTGTGATTGATACTGCCCTTACATTACTTGGAATTCTTTTTGTTTGTTTGTTTTCCAGTATATACATGAAACATTAGCCAGGAAGAAGATACTAGAGAGCTCAGAGCTTAACCTCCAAGACATTTTCTCAAGAGTTTTGCTTTCTCACTGGAGCCATAAACAAATACAATTTTATAACGTTCTTTTTAAATACAAAATTGCCATGAAGACAGGTCCTTTTTATAAATATGTCTCATAAACTTTAGTCAAGGTTACATATACCTTTACTCCAGCAATATACTATGTACTATTTCTGCTCACATAGCCACTTTTCTGATGCAGGCTCTTATCATCTCAAACATGTACCACTGCAATTACTTCCCAGTTAGTCTCTCTAACTCGTCTCTCCTAATGCTAACCATTCCTTTATTCACCTACCAAAGTAATCTCCCTGAAGCATAAATTGAAAATATTACTTTTCTAATTGACAAGGGGAGCCCCAAAACAACTCTCTCTCTCTCTCTCTCTCTCTTTCTCTCTCAGACTTTGGGGGTAAAGCTTGGGAAACTCCCTCAAAGAAGCTCTCCCCTGAGAGACCCGCCCCAAGCAATCAAGATAAAGTGGTTTCATTCTGTTATCTGGGTGGTACTAGTTGAATCCAGGACCAGAGCTGGAGATGGAGATTTCTATCCAACTCTATTGAGTTGGAGATTAGTCCAGGGACATTCATTCAATTCCAAGATTCTGATTTCAACTTAAACTGCTCCTAGCCCCCATCAAGAACTACCCATATAACAAGCTTCCTCCAGCCTAACTCCTTGCAGAGGACTTAATATGCCATGCCAAGAAACTTCTCTCTCCTTGGCATAGCTGCAACCTTCTGCCCACTCAATATAGGTGAGAAAATAGGTGAGAGAAATAAAGAGGGAGTAACAGTGTTACTCCCTCTTTATTTCTCTCACCTATTTCCCTATTTACCTTTCTTTCAGGATTTCACTGTTTTCTCTGCTAGATCTTTACTTCTCTGTCAGGACCAGCCACGAAGGAAGTCAGCCTACAAAAGCTGACTTCTCAGTTCTAATAATAAACTTTTGCCAGTTTAACTTTGTTCATAAATTCATTCGAAGAACCTGCACTGACCAGAAGGGGGTTCCCATAACTCCCTGCCTGCACCAACCTCATCATTTGGTTCCCTGATCAGAAATTGAGAGTAACCAAACCTCATCATAATCACAAACTATTACACCTCAACAATTAAAAATAAAATTCTCCTTTTATCTCGTAAAGTCCTTCATAATCTAGCCCTTGCTACCTTTCTAGTCTTCTTACATTTCATTCACCCCTATGTATTCTACATTTAATAGTACTGAATTTCTTATTGTTCCTCACACACATCAGTTCATCTCCTAATGCTACTTTTTTCCTGTCCTATGTCTGGAATATTCTGCTTTGTATGTGTGCATGTTATCTACTTCATTAAACTATGAACTCTACGAGGTCAAGAATCTTATTTTGAAATCTCATTGTTTCCCTAGCACTTAACCTTGTTCCTGGTATATATTAAGTGATTTTAGATGCTTATTGATTGATTGAAATCCTGCTCTGGTCAAAAAAGTAGTTTAATATCCTCTCAGAGCAGTTTTAGTCCTTTATGTTTTGGTGTGTCTTCTATTCATGAGGTAAATCAGTAGGCAAATCCAAGAAGCTAAGAAAAAGGCTCCTAATATTCCTATTGTGAAATGTCTATGGTTTGGCATCATATTCTCAATATACATTTTTGCAAAGGCATTGCTAAATTGGAAAGAATCCAGAAGAGGACCATATGATTCCTTTAAAAAAAAAAAAAAAAACTCTCTATGAGTTGAATCCATTGAAGATTATTCAATGGAGGTGTTTATGTTAACCTGAATAAGTAAAGGTTTCATGAAAACATGACAACCATCTTCAATTATTTGAGAAACTTTTATGTAGAAAGATTATTTTTGCTTTATTTGATCCCAGAGGGATAAGTGGGAAAAGTGGTTGAAATTTGCAAATTTGGTTTGAAGCATGCAAAATAAACAAATAAATAAATGGAAGCTTCTCAAGAATTTTTCCTATTCCTTTACATAGTTGGTTTTCCTAATGTAAGTTCACTGAAGAAAGGCATCATATTTTAATTATTTTTGTTTCTAATTCAAAGCACTTGAAAGTAGTAGGTATACTTTGGATAGAAGCAACTTTCTTCTTCTTCTCCTTCTCCTCCTCCTTTTACTCTTTCTCCTCTTTCTCTTTCTCATCCTACTTCTCCTTCTTCTCTTTCCTCCTCCTCTTTCTCTTCCTTCTTCTTTCCTGAGTCCAAATTTAGTTTCAGATTCATACTGATACATATTAGCTTTGTAATCCTAGGGAAGTCATTTAACCTTGGTCTGGCTCAGTTTCCTCAAGTACAAAATGGAAGTGTGTAATGAGCCAGAATTTTGGAAAAATTCTTACAAGGTGTTCACTCAGTGGAATTGATAAGATAATGATTATCTAGTTTAGCATGGTAATTAATATTTCTCTAGTTCAGTACCTGTACTTAGTACTTAATATAGTTCTACAAGATTGACATCTATACTACAAGATTCATACCTACGATAATGTAATTATAATAGAGTATATAAGACCCTACAAGGACAGGGCAAGAAACATTCACTCCATCTCTCAACACCGTGATGGCTGGACTGTCCTCCATTTCTCCACTGAGACCAAGGCCTGTCTGAAGGACCTCCAGAAAGCTAGCCCAGGCCCCAGGCAAGGAGATAGACTGTGAAGAAGACAATAAAGACTTTTGGACTTTATCACCAGGCTATTTTCATGGTGATTACTCTGCTGAAACAAAGGCTGGTCCAAAGACCTCCAGAAAACTAACCACTACAGAATTGGTAATAGCATCTATCTTTCAAGGCTGTTTTGAGAACTGAATAAGATAAACTTTGTGAAGTGCTGATCAAAGTATAAGCCAAAATGGAAATATTTGATAAATGTTTCCTTCTTTCTCCTAAAGAATAAAGGCTAAAGCCATTTCTGTATGAGAAGTTATCAAAAATACTTAGAGAAAAATACCATACTCCTTTCCTTCTGTGTACTTATCTCTTCACTAAATTGTCTTATATTATAGGAATTTTTGCCCAATTGTAATTTAATATGGCTTTCAGGTCTCTTACCATCTTAGTTGTCCTCTCAAATACTTCACCTTGTCAATGACTAAATAAATTGTAATACTTGGATTATTACAATAATTACTATTATTATTACAATAACTTCTAATTGATTTTCCTATCTAATGTCTCTCACCATTTCAATTACTATGTTGTTGCAAAAGTGCAGATCTGACCATGTAATAGTACCATTATTCCCATCTCCCATCTCCCATTTCCCATAGATACCTAGTAAACCTGAATAATTCCCTGTTACTTGTGGGATAAAATATAAAATTCCCTGGAAACTTTATACTTTTCTAGTCTTCATACCCTTCATGAACTTGTTACTCTAGCAGAGATCCTCAAACTTTTTAAATAGGGGGCCAGTTCACTGTCCCTCAGACTATTGGAGGGCTGGACTATAGTAAAAACAAAAACTTTGTTTTGTGGGCCTTTAAATAAAGAAACTTCATAGCCCTGGGTGAGGGGAATAATCATCCTCGGCTGCTGCATCTGGCCCGCAGGCAGTAGTTTGAGGACCCCTGCAAGGTTGTCCTTCCTTCGCTCCCTCTTTCTTTTTCTCCCTCCTTCCCTCCTTCCTTCCCTTCTTCCTTCTCTCCTTTCCCCCCTCCTTTTTTTCTTCTTCTTTCCCTCCTCCTTTTTTTCTTCCTCCCTTTCTTCCTTCCTTTTTTCTTTCTTCCTTCCTTTCTAACTTCATAACTTCCTCTCTAACTTTCTTCCATCCTCTTTCTCTCCCTCCTTCTTTTCTTTGTCCACATAGGGAATCATACCTTTACTTGTAGGTGCTCTGCTCAAATAAATATACATTTTGATTACTGATACCTCACACAATATCTTGGTGTTATGGGCTAGTGTTCTTTTTTAAGGACAACGCTTTAAATTCAAATCACTCTAGCTCTCATTGACTGGCCAATAATAGATCTTAGTCCAAACATCTTTTGGTCATTATTTGGTTTCTAATGGTTAGGAGTGTGTAAATAGAAATTGCTACTGTTTTGGCCAAAATCCCTGAGGGTCTTTCCCTCCCAGAATGTTTTTTTTTTTTTTTTTAAACTAGATAAAAGAGGCCATTGGTTGCCCCATTCTTACTTAGTCTTAATCATTGAATGGACATTGCTTTGTTCAAAAAGAGACCTGAGAAAAACCTCAGTTTAAAAAGACCAAGGACTTCCACTGCATCCAGGACTATTTTCAGTTTTCCTGATTTATATCTTGCTACTAGACCCATATGACTCCAGAGGTTAGAGTGAGGTTGGTAATTCTGTGCAATCCTGTCTCACTTAAATCCAATTCACTTGAACGTCATGACATCACTTTCCTAATGTAATGCCCTCTTTGAGAATAAAGGACAAATACTACCAATAACAAGAGCACTATGTGTCATTTTTCATACAATTTACACACACTATGTATCCCTTCACTGTCACGGGTTAATCCCATTCCATACAGGATATATATTTTTTTATTCCAAAGATATCTGGCTAAACATTTATTCCTTTGCTCAAATCATAAAATGATCCTGATAAAACTATCAGGATCAGCAACAGATCTCCTGAGGTAGTTCACTAGAAGTATTTTCAGAGCTGACACAAAACCAATACTGATTACTCTTTGGGTCTTGCTATTCAACTTGTTCCAAATCTCTGCCAAAATAGCTCATATCTCTTTATATTTTCTAGGGAAAAAAAAGCTTGAGAGGCTTGCATGAAGTGAGAAAAGAAACTTTTTTAGCATGCTTGAAAAAATATGAACAAAACCACATCCAATTTCCTAGAATTGAATACTCAATGTCCTGCTTTCACATATTTGCTTGTGGTTCAAAATAGGATGATTCATACCATTGTTACAAACATGATTAATTCAGAAATATGGTTTACATGGTTGTGCATGTATATGTATAATTACTATGTCAAATTCCTCATTATTTTAGGGAGTGAGGAGACAAATAAGGGAAAAGTTTGAAACTCAAAATTCTATAAAAAAGAATGTTAAAAATTATTTTTACATGTAATTAAAAAATAAACTATTCTTAAAATTTAAATAATAACAAATCTGGTGATAATGTTTTTGTTTGTTTGTTTCTTTTATTCACCTGGAATAAAGATATTGGGGTAATGAATTTCAAAACTGATGACACTGAATAGCTATACTTGTTTGGTAAAGTTACTTAAACTCCTTGAAGTCCAATCTTCTCATCTATAAAATGGAAATGACCTATATTCTATAAACAGTATCCTGATTGGGCTTTCATTCTCTTTAGACAATCCTTCCCTTAATTCTTGCCTACTTAAAAGTAGGTATCCCAGGGTTACATAGGATATAATAACATCTGTCAAAACAAAACAAAACAAAACAAAAACAGGATTAAGGAGTGATTTGCAATGATCAAATTGCTGGCCTTCCTCAAGGGAATTCTCCCATTCATTGATACTCTGTTGGTTATATCCATTCACTACCAATTAATATACAACTCATTTAAACTCTGCCTTTCCCAATGATACTGAAACCCTGGCTGATAAACAATTACCATTCTGCAACAACAATTCTGGATTCACTTGTTCCCATAGAATTCAAACCTCTCTTTTCAAAGTCCCATTCTAATCTTCAATTGTAAAAAAAAAACTGTTCCATCCTGGGTGACCACTTAACTCCAATTGCCTCAGGAAAAAAACCAAACAAACAAACATACAAAAACTGTTCCATGTTATGATGCTCTGTTCATCTTAAATATCTTCTTTGTTGGTGAGTGAGATAATATCTGTATTTCTTCTACCCTGTTTCTTTTGATAATTTCAGAACCTTTTAGCCTTCACAGAATCAGAGGATGTGCATTTTCTGTAAAATGCAGAACTCCAAAATGCTGAACTATCTCTAGCAATAGATGCATCATTCTCATCATGTATGTGGATAGCCCTGAAGAGTCTATTGCCAAGATAAATGAACTTACCCATAGCATTTAAGCTTTCTCCACTCACTGTGACCAACGATTACATTTATGGATGATTCAATGCTGGCTAGAGTAGATCCTCTGTTTTCTTGGTGTTAATTGTCAGACCAAAATTAGCATCAGAGAATCAATCCATATACTATTACATATCAGCCTCATGGACTATGTTCAGTGGATAATAATTTGCAAGCAAAAAGTCATGCTTTTTGAACTAAGTCCTCCTTTACTTTGGTCTTGACTTGTATAGATTTTTCTAGTGAAATATTTTATCATCAGGGTGGAAGGTGATCTTGATGATATTTTTATCTTCATCAAAAGCTTTTTAACAATATCCCATATTTAAGAACATAAGAACAAGCACACTACCCTTTTTTATTCCATAGGTGGCTGGGAAAGCATGAAAACATCATTCTTCATCCAGGACCTTTGTGAGCCACCATCAGGTGAGCTAGTCCATCAAATGCCAAATGTACACATAGCCAAAATAATTTTATTTCTCTTAAAAATCCCAGGAGGTGAAGTCAAGATGGCAGGGAAAAGAAAGGAAATTATGTTAACTTTCCCAGTTTTCCTCAAAATAACTTCAGATCAACCTCAAAAGTAATTCTGAAGAGACTGAACCCACAAAAAAACAGGATGAAACAGTTTTCCTGCCCAAGATAATTTAGGACTATGGAAAAGGTTTGTCTTATTTGATAAAATGAGAGGGCAATCTAGCACAGGTGGTGTTCAGGAAAGCCATTGGGAGGCTCTTAGCTCCATCACAGATCAGCAACAAAGACCCCATGATTCTGGCTAACCAGGCCAGCAGTATAGAGGACCAGTGTGAAGTCTCTATCCATGGCACTGCAGTCTAGTGACCAGGCCTGGCAGGCTTAGAGCAGTGAGTAGACCAGGCACACTTTCAGAGTCTCTGGCACAACATGTGAACTGTCAGCCCCAGTGTCCAAATGCAGCAAACTAGTGACCACGGCACTCCCCCAGCACATGAAATGTGGAACAGTGTTCCCTGTGTCCCAGGAACAGAGCTCAATTTAAAAGTCACAAAATAATTGGAAAATAATAAGAAAATGAAAGTAAAAAAAGGTTATTCACAGAAAGCTATAATGGTGACATGGAGGATCAAAATACAAATACAGAAAAGGACAACAATATTAAATGCCCACATACAAAACTTTAAATGAAAATATGAATTGGCCCTCCTAGAAAAAGATAATGATAAATGTTGGAAAGGATGTGGGAAGACTGGAACACTAACGCATTGTTGGTGGAGTTGTAAATAAACCACATCATTTTGGAGAGCAATTTGAACTATTAAAAAAGAGGCATTAAGCCTTCCATATTCCTTGATCCAGCAAGGCCACTACTGGGTCTGTATCACAAAAAGATAGATCATAAAAGAGAGGAAAGAATCCACATGTGGAAAAATTCATATGTGCCACTGTAATGGCAAGAAATTGGAAATTAAGTGAATGTTCATAAATTAGGAAAGGCTGAATAAGTTATGGTATGTGAATATAATGGAATGTTATTTTTATATAAGAAATGAGAGTAAGCTGATTTCAGAAAAGCTGGAAAAACTTACAAACTGATGCTAAGTGAAGTAAATAGAATCAGGAGAACATTGTACACAGCAATAGCAAGATTATGTTTATGAACAATTATGATAGACTTAGTTCTTCTCAGTGAAATGGTGATCCAAGACAATTCCTATAGACTTAGGAAGGAAATACCACCTACAACCAGAAACTGAATTATAGAAACTGAATATGGCTCAAAGCAAAGTTTTTTCACTTTTCTTTTTTTGTTGTTTTTTTTTTCTTTCTCATGTTCCCCCCCTTTTAGTCTGATACACATACATACACATTTACACATATGCATGCATGTGTGTATGTGCATACATGCACATATACATATATGCATACACATATACACATAAGTCATTCCATTTCTAATACCAGCTTTCTGGCTTATCAGCCACATTATAACTCATTATGTATAAATTTCTCTGTTTACATGTCCTACATTTCTACAAATGATTTTAAGTTCTTTGAGGTCAAGTACAGTTTCATTTTGCTTTTATTTCTGTGTCTTCTTTTTTTTTTTTCTTTCTTTCTTTCTTTCTTATTTTTTTTTTTTAATTTCTAGTACCTAGTAAATTGCTGTGCTCATTGTCCATGCTCAGCAATTGCTTGTTGTATTGGATTAAATTGGAACTAGTTGGGGAGGGGTAAGTGATTTCTCTTGTGATAGAGAAATCTCCTCATAAATGTGTAGACTGTTTCTATGTTGATAGTATATTTTGATTCCAATCCATTTCTTTGATATCCAGTGAGATAACATGGATCAATCAACTCTAATGAAAATCACTTGGCACTAATACCCCTCCTCCCCCCACTACTTTCACTCAAATCCCTTGCTGATAATGGTTATACTAAAGCTGCCAGCTATGAGAATTTAATGTGAATGTAATATGTAATTCCATCTTATAGTGACTTTTAACGTACATTTTGTTTTGCAAGTTTGCTGTTTTACAGACATTCATGATGTTAATGCACTTTTTATTGCTTTCTACAGCTTAGTTTCTTTGTAGCGAAAACTATTGAGGGTTAATTCATTCACATATTATGTTTCATAAAATACTCAGGACTCTATGCCAAATGTATTGGTTTTGTAAAATATTGTTTTGAAAATTTTTTCTACCTATTGTCAAAGACATTGTGATTTTTTTTTTTGAAAATTTGTTTCTATTTCTTTAGAAGAGGGCATTGCTATCTTTCATAAGATTGATTAAATTTACATTTTATACATATACATATATTAATATATACACAAAGATATATACATACATTATATCAATAATTGCATTTTAAAGATAGAAAAATAAAACCATGATGTATTAACTAACTGAAAAACTAGATATTTTCAAACATTCATCCCATTAGAAAATCATTTGAGTGAGGTGTATAACATTTAATGGTTATAGACATCTCAAAATAAGATGCTATTTTCAACTTCAATTCAAGTTTAAGCAAATATTTTGAACAATATCACTGAACATATCTAGGTATTTTGTTGTAAGATTTGGGAAAGAATGAAATTATTAGGATGTATGATCAATGGCATTCTCCAGACAGAAGAGCCAAGTAGGAAGGAAAATTTCTTTAATCTTGATTTGAAGACAATAATTTGAAAGTTCCACAAACGAGATATACAGATTAAAAAGCCCAGAATATGAGTCAATGGTGACTGAATTAATAACTTATACCATTTTAACCATTTCCTTGACTTTTACCTTCAGCTATGTTTTCTCTATTCAACTATTTTTATAATATTTTCCTTTAACACCTTTTCTTTTCCACAAATGTCCTTACTATCTCTGGCACTCATGTTTTCTTTTTTTCCCTTCTAGGTCAGAGTTTCCCATTGTAGCCTTAAATAAAATTTATGTAGTGTATTTGGGTACCCAATGTATCCAAAAATTCTCCAGTGTCCCATGCACTATATTTTAACCTTCTCTTTTTTTCCTGCAAACTTCTTTTCCAACTGAGTTTTGTTTCTATCATCTGAGAATCCTGCAGCATAATTGGTTATATTATCAGAAAGAATTTACTTTAAAGCATGATGTCAATGGTTGGTAGGATGTTTTATGGTTTCCCTTGCAGATATGTTCATTGTATGGATATTTTAAAGAATGAATATTATGAATATTGTATGCATTGAAACATTAAGAGCATGGGAATCTTTTTTTTTTTTTGACAGAAGAACCTTTTCTTATTCTATTAAAATCATACCACACAATTTGAAGTCTACAATGGCTAAGCATGTATACTTTCATTGTAATGCAAAATCAAGACTAAGGTAATGTTTGAATTCTAATGATAGAGTCCAAATACAATTGGAGTATGTATTTTAAAAAGCCTGAACTATATCCTTTATCTAATTCAACCTTTAAATTAATTTTGCATCTAAATTTTGTTGTATTGGATGTAAGCTGGCTGCAAAATGTTGTTAATAATGTAGTAAAAAGTGGCCTTAAAAATGACATCATTTAGAGCATGCATGATTGAAAAAAAAATTAGTTTTACAGAAATGGAAAAGAGTAATAGATGTAGGGCCTGAATGTTTCCCAACTCTGGAAAGAATATTATGTATGCATATATGTTTGTGTATTCTATGTATATGTATGTAATATGCATATGTGTTGCATATGCATATGTATAAATATTATTTGTATATAGAATAATCTAGTATACTGAGATAATTGATGCTTTTTCAAAACTTTGTGTGGAAAGACGTCAGTTAGAATTGTATAGGATATGAAAGAATGGATGATTTGTGATTAGACACAAAGGAAGAAATGTTCAAATAGAGGTACTGTTTCTGTTGAAACAAATGAAATTATATCCTAACTCAAGAAACACAAGATATAATATCTAATCAATTAATTTTATCAACTCTGGAAAGAAGACATCAGTAACAGAGAAAAGTATTTGATTCTGAATTTACAAACCTTGGTGATTTGTAAGACAGTGGGGTTCTCAATAGAAATAAGGACTTTAAAGGGAGGAGAATGGAATTCAGTTACCATTTATTAAGTGTTTATTATGTGGCATGAACTAAAATGATCACTGGATCTTTTCTCAAGAGGTTTAATTTCTAATGGGGAAGGTATATAATTAATTAGGTAAATTCAAGATATATGCAGAGGATTTAGAAGGTAATTAGAAAGCAGAAAGCATTAACGGGAGAGAGAAAGAAGTAGATAATGGTATCTTAAAAAAAGAAGTGTTTGAAATGATTCTTAAAGTAGGTTGATGAAGTTAATATTATAGGTGGGAGGAGAAAGCATCTTAGGTGTTGGAATATGTGCAGGAGACAATATAATGAGATTAATTTGAGACATGTTAAATTTGAAACAGCTATGGGACATACAAAAAGAGATATCTATTAATACATAGACAGTGATCTGGTACTGGAGGTAGGTGAAAGATAAGTCATCTGAATGAAAATGACAAATGAATTGATATGTAATGTAATATTGTGGTTGGGACATTGGACTTGGGATGAAGAAGACCTGTATTAAAATTGAAAAACATTAAATATTTGACCCTGGAAAAGCTTGTTCATGTCTCTAATTTTTAATTTTACTTACAAAATGACAATATTGAATCTTGAATCTAAACATTCATTCAAATTCTGAATCTCTCTGGGACGGCTGGATGATACAATAGATAAAACACCAGCCTTGAAGGTAGGAGGATCTGAGTTCAATTTCATTTTGAGACATTTGACACTCAGCATTCACTGCCTATGTGAATCTCTGCAAGTCATGATCCCAATTGCCATGCCAAAAAAAAAAAAAAAAAAAGAGCAGAAATTGTAAATCTCTGACCAAAATGTACAATATAATCAATATTATATTATAATATAATATTGGGCACTGAAAGAATATATAGGGAGATAAAATAAGAGAACTTAGAAAAACCCTTTGGGTGATACTGAAGTTTAAAAAGTGGGAACTTCATTCCATTAAATCTCTTAACCTATCACTAGAATAGGACATAGATAATGACCCAGCAAAGGAAAATAAGAAGATGCATTAATAGCAGTAGGATGAAAACAAGGGAAGTGCAACATCAAAAAAAAAAAATGGGGGAGGAAGGAAAGAATTTTAACAAACTCGAGACTTCCGGTTAAGATGGCGGAGAGGAGGCTCCCAGCTGCATAAGCTCCATGCTTTCTCTCACTATCCATTTCATTACAAGCCTCTGAATTAATGCTTGACTGAAAAAAAAAACCCACAAATAGTTACCAAGAGAAGCCATCCTTGAGATTCGCCAAGAAAGGTCTGTCTTTACTGGAGGGCTGGGACAGTTTTAGATCGGGCGCAGGTGGCGGGCAGCGGCAGTGAGAGCACGGGAGCAGACGGGAGAGGGGGTGGGGAGTGATCGCAGCCGTCTCTGCGGGGAGAGCTTCGCTACAGGTTTGGATACTTTGCTCCGGCAGCAAGTCAGCAGCCCAGCAGAGAAGCTAAAAACACTGGGGCTGAAGAATACAACCCCAAACAGCTGGAGTCTCTCGGGACCTGGCCGTTCCCCCTTTCCCCCCCACAGTGACTCAGCACGCTATGAGATCTCAGAGCGCAGGCGCAGCACAGTCCTGCTAGTGCCTCACTGCTGCCCCCGCAGTCTGTAGAGGAAGCTCGGTAACACACCCAGCCGCTCCCCCAAAGAAAGACTCCAGTTTTTTCTTTATTTCTTGGCTAGTTTGTCTTTGATTATTAGACAGAATGAGCAAGAAACTGAAGAGGACTTTAACCCTTGACAGCTTCTACACAGATAGAGAGCAGACTCTAAATCCTGAGGAGACTAAAAGCAGACAGTCTCCAGGTGAATGCCCAAAGGAGGGGATCATCTGTTCCTCAGCACAGATGAATCTCATGGAGGAAATTAAAAAGGCTCTCACAAGGGAGCTAGAAGAAAAATGGGAGGCTTGGCAAAAGAGCCTGGAGAAGTCATTTAAAGAGAGAGTGGATAAAGAAATAAAATCCTTGAAAAATAGGATTAGTGAACTGGAAACAGAAAATAGCTCTCTAAAAAACAAAATTGGCGAAATGGAAAAAAATTCCACAGAACAAAAGAACTCAATGGGACAAGTAGAAAAAGATTTTTAAAAAGTGAGTGAAGAAAATACTTCACTGAAAATCAGAATTGAACAATTGGAATTGAATGACTCGAGGAGACAAGAAGAATCAGTCAAGCAAATCCAGAAAAATCAAACAATGGAAAAGAATGTAAAATACCTTCTGGGGAAGACAACAGACCTGGAAAACAGATCCAGGAGAGACAATCTGAGAATCATTGGACTCCCAGAAAAACATGATGAAAAAAAGAGCCTGGACACTATTTTCCAGGAAATTATCAAAGAGAACTGCCCAGAAGTCATAGGAACAGAGGAAAAAATAAACATTGAAAGGATTCATCGATCACCCACTGAAAGGGATCCTAAAATCAAAACACCAAGGAATATAGTGGCCAAATGCCAGAACCCTCAGATGAAGGAAAAAATATTGCAAGCAGCTAGAAAAACCCAATTCAAGTATCAAGGAGCCACAATAAGGATCACCCAGGATCTGGCAGCATCCACATTAAAGGATCGAAGGGCCTGGAATATGATATTCCAAAAGGCTAAGGAACTTGGTATGCAACCAAAAATAACTTACCCAGCGAGAATGAGCATCTTTTTCCAAGGTAGAAGATGGTCATTCAACGAAGTAAGTGAATTTCATCTATTTCTGATGAAAAAGCCAGAACTTAACAAAAAGTTTGATCTACAAGTACAGAACTCAAGAGAAATCTAAAAAGGTAAAGATTAATCTTGGGAACTATATTTCGGCTATAAAGATGTATAAAGAATAATGTGTACCTTGTTCTAGAAACTGATGTGGAAAGGACATTGTACCAGAAAAAGGGTAAAGTGGGGGTAGTACATCTCATGAAGAGGCATAGGAAACCTATTATATCTGAGAGAAAGAATGGAGGGGGATGAATATAGTGGGTATCTTACTGCCTTCAGAATTGGCTTTAAGTGAAAAATCTTAAGACATATTCAATCTATGGTGAAACTTCTCCCACCTCGTTGAAAAGTGAGAAGGGAAAAGTGAAAAGGGAAGGAATAAGCTAAGCGGAAGGGAATACGGAAACTGGAAGGGAAAGGGGTAAGATAGAGGGAGGAACTCTAAGGGGGGGGAGGGATACTAAAAAGGGAGGGGTGTGAGAAGCAAGTGGTGCTCACAAGCTTAATACTGGGAAGGGGGGGAAAGGGGAAAGAAGGGAGAAAAGCATAAACCGGGGTTAACAAGATGGCAAGTAATACAGAATTGATCATTCTAACCATAAATGTGAACGGGGTAAACTCCCCCATAAAGAGGAAGCGGTTAGCAGAATGGATTAAAAGCCAGAATCCTACAATATGTTGTTTACAGGAAACACACCTGAAGTGGGGAGATACATGCAGGTTAAAGGTAAAAGGTTGGAGCAAAATCTACTATGCTTCAGGTGAAGTCAGAAAAACAGGGGTAGCCATTCTGATCTCAGATCAAGCTAAAGCAAAAATTGATCTAATTAAAAGAGATAAGGAAGGGCACTATATCTTGCTAAAGGGTAGCATGGATAATGAAGCAGTATCTATATTAAACATATATGCACCAAGTGGGGTAGCATCTAAATTCTTAAAAGAGAAATTAAGAGAGCTGCAAGAAGAAATAGACAGTAAAACTATAATAGTGGGAGATCTTAACCTTGCACTTTCAGAATTAGATAAATCAAACCACAAAATAAATAAGAAAGAAGTCAAAGAGGTAAATAGAATACTAGAAAAGCTAGATATGATAGATCTCTGGAGAAAATGTAATGGAGACAGAAAGGCATACACTTTCTTTTCAGCAGTTCATGGAACCTATACAAAAATTGATCATATATTAGGACATAAAAACCTCAAACTCAAATGCAGTAAGGCAGAAATAGTAAATGCATCCTTTTCAGACCACGATGCAATGAAAATTACATTCAACAAAAAGCCAGGGGGAAGTAGACCAAAAAATAATTGGAAACTAAATAATCTCATACTAAAGAATGATTGGGTGAAACAGCAAATCATAGACATAATTAATAACTTCACTCAAGAAAACGATAATAATGAGACATCATACCAAAATGTATGGGATGCAGCCAAAGTGGTAATAAGGGGAAATTTCATATCTCTAGAGGCCTATTTGTATAAAATAGAGAAAGAGAAGGTCAATGAATTGGGCTTGCAACTAAAAATGCTAGAAAAGGAACAAATTAAAAACCCCCAGTCAAACACTAACCTTGAAATTCTAAAAAGGAGAGATCAATAAAATTGAAAGTAAAAAAACTATTGAATTAATTAATAAAACTAAGAGTTGGTTCTATGAAAAAAACAACAAAATAGACAAACCCTTAGTAAATCTGATTAAAAAAAGGAAAGAGGAAAATCAAATTGTTAGTCTTAAAAATGAAAAGGGAGAACTTACCACTAACGAAGAGGAAATTAGAGCAATAATTAGGAGTTACTTTGCCCAACTTTATGCCAATAAATTCGACAACTTAAATGAAATAGAAAAATACCTCCAAAAATATAGCTTGCCCAAACTAACAGAGGAAGAAGTAAATATCCTAAACAGTCCCATCTCAGAAAAAGAAATAGAACAAACTATCAATCAACTCCCTAAGAAAAAATCCCCAGGACCAGATGGATTTACATGTGAATTCTACCAAACATTTAAAGAACAATTAACTCCAATGCTAAATAAACTATTTGAAAAAATTGGGAATGAAGGAGTCCTACCAAACTCCTTTTATGACACAGAATGGTACTGATACCTAAACCAAGTAGGCTGAAAACAGAGAAAGAAAATTATAGACCAATCTCCTTAATGAATATTGATGCTAAAATCTTAAATAAAATATTAGCAAAAAGATTACAGAAAATCATCCCCAGGATAACACACTATGACCAAGTAGGATTTATACCAGAAATGCAGGGCTGGTTCAATATTAGGAAAACTATTAGCATAATTGACTATATCAATAATCAAACAAACAAAAACCATATGATCATCTCAATAGATGCAGAAAAAGCATTTGATAAAATCCAACATCCATTCCCAATAAAAACACTTGAGAGCATAGGAATAAATGGACTTTTCCTTAAAATAGTCAGGAGCATATATTTAAAACCATCAGTAAGCATCATATGCAATGGGGAAAAACTGGAACCTTTCCCAGTAAGATCTGGAGTGAAGCAAGGTTGCCCACTATCACCATTATTATTTAATATCGTATTAGAAACACTAGCCTCAGCAATAAGAGTCGAGAAAGATATTAAAGGAATTAGAGTAGGCAATGAGGAAACCAAACTATCACTCTTTGCAGATGATATGATGGTATACCTAGAGAACCCCAGAGATTCTACTAAAAAGCTATTAGAAATAATTCATAATTTTAGCAAAGTAGCTGGCTACAAAATAAATTCCCATAAATCCTCAGCATTTTTATACATCTCCAACAAAACCCAACAGCAAGAGATACAAAGAGAAATTCCATTCAGAATAACTGTCGATACCATAAAATATTTGGGAATCTATCTACCAAAGGAAAGTCAGGAATTATATGAGCAAAATTATAAAAAAGTCTCCACACAAATAAAGTCAGACTTAAATAATTGGAAAAATATTAAGTGCTCTTGGATCGGCCGAGCGAACATAATAAAGATGACAATACTCCCTAAACTAATCTATTTATTTAGCGCTATACCAATCAGACTTCCAAGAAAGTATTTTAATGATTTAGAAAAAATAACAACAAAATTCATATGGAACAATAAAAAGTCAAGAATCTCAAGGGAATTAATGAAAAAAAAAATCAAATGAAGGTGGCCTAGCTGTACCTGATCTAAAATTATATTATAAAGCAGCAGTCACCAAAACCATTTGGTATTGGCTAAGAAATAGATTAGTGGATCAGTGGAAAAGGTTAGGTTCACAAGACAGAATAATCAACTATAGCAATCTAGTGTTTGACAAACCCAAAGACCCTAACTTCTGGGATAAGAATTCATTATTTGATAAAAACTGCTGGGATAATTGGAAATTACTATGGCAGAAATTAGGCATGGACCCACACTTAACACCATATACCAAGATAAGATCAAAATGGGTCCATGACCTAGGCATAAAGAACGAGATTATAAATAAATTAGAGGAACACAGGATAGTTTATCTCTCAGACTTGTGGAGGAGAAAGAAATTTGTGACCAAAGATGAACTAGAGACCATTACTGATCACAAAATAGAAAATTTTGATTACTTCAAATTAAAAAGCCTTTGTACAAATAAAACTAATACAAACAAGATTAGAAGGGAAGCAACAAACTGGGAAAACATTTTCACAGTTAAAGGTTCTGATAAAGGCCTCATTTCCAAAATATATAGAGAACTGACTCAAATTTATAAGAAATCAAGCCATTCTCCAATTGATAAATGGTCAAAGGATATGAACAGACAATTTTCAGAGGATGAAATGGAAACTATTACCACCCATATGAAAGAGTGTTCCAAATCATTATTGATCAGAGAAATGCAAATTAAGACAACTCTGAGATACCATTACACACCTGTCAGATTGGCTAAGATGACAGGAAAAAATAATGATGAATGTTGGAGGGGATGCGGGAAAACTGGGACACTAATGCATTGTTGGTGGAGTTGTGAACGAATCCAACCATTCTGGAGAGCAATCTGGAATTATGCCCAAAAAGTTATCAAGTTGTGCATACCCTTTGACAGTGTTTCTATTGGGCTTATATCCCAAAGAAATACTAAAGAAGGGAAAGGGACCTGTATGTGCCAAAATGTTTGTAGCAGCCCTATTTGTAGTGGCTAGAAACTGGAAAATGAATGGATGCCCATCAATTGGAGAATGGCTGGGTAAATTGTGGTATATGAATGTTATGAAATATTATTGTTCTGTAAGAAATGACCAGCAGGATGAATACAGAGAGGACTGGCGAGACTTACATGAACTGATGCTAAGTGAAATGAGCAGAACTAGGAGATCATTATACACTTCAACAACGATATTGTATGAGGACATATTTTGATGGAAGTGGATTTCTTTGACAAAGAGACCTTGAAAATTCCTTAGACATCAAGAAGATTACTCAGTTAATACTTAAAAAAAATAATTCAAGCTATTCACAGAAAGATCAATTATTGAAAATGAAATTTAAATACTTTGGCCACATAATGAGAAGACATGAATCACTGGAAAAGACCCTGATGTTGGGAAAGAATGAAAGCAAAAGAGTAAACAGCAAAGAACAAGATGGAAATATCATGAAAACAATGAACATGAACTTGACAGATTTTGAGAGATAGTGGAGTACAGAAGGTCCTGGCACAATATCATACATGGATCAAAAGAAATCATATAAGACTGCATGACTGAACAACAATAAATGTGCCTTGTACTCTGCTAAGGGATGGAGATACAAATACAAGTAGAAACAAAGAGAGTTCCTGTTTTTAAGGAATTTAAGGAATTTCTATTTCAGTGAATATAACTGAGGATATAAAATGAAGTTGAAAAAAGTGAAGGTGTGGGGAACCTAGAGAAAGTTCTAAGATTCAGGAGCAGAATGAAGATATGATTGGCCTGAATATTTTCTTTCAAATGGAGATTCTGGAAGGAATCAACAATTAGAGGAAGGATTTATATACTATGAAGTCTACTTCTAAGTGTAAAATGTCCAAGGTGCTGTGAACTTTCAGGTTGAGGAGGTTGACATTTCAAGTCTAAATTTCCACCTTAGGCTTTTAAAAATTCAAGCACTCTCCCTTTTTATGACCTCTGTACTTGGCTAGCTATAATATCATTTCTGAAATTCTGGGCTCCAGAACTCAAATGACTTGAACTTTTCAATTGAAGACTTTACAATTTGTGATCAAATCAACAAACTCCATACATATCTCTTGGAGTCACAAATGACTTTATGTTACCTGCTATTTCTTGTGAGTTAAAGCATCCTTCGCTTCTGGTTGCCACCCAAAAAGACAGAAAAAATCTAATATTTTTAAAAGTGGAATTTCTATTTCTTCTGAATTCTACTTGTTTATTTTATACACAAAGGAAAATCAAAATATCTCTCCATTAATTTTATTCTCTAATTTCCTTCTCTATCTGCCTGTCTTTCTTTCTCTCTCTCTAGAATACATACATGCATACACACACACACACATATATGCAGATATATACATACATATATGTGTGTGTGTGTCTCTGTGTGTGTGTGTTTGTGTGTGTGTGTGTGTGTGTGTGTGTACTTTTTGCTCCAGGTCTGCCTCTTATCTCTTTTCCAAATCATTTACTCAAAGTCAAGGAAGGAATCTTTGTTTAACTTAATTTGATAAACTTGGCGATAGAAAGCTACATAATTTAGCAATTAATATTAGTTATATTTGAATGTTTTCTCAGGATTTCAGTATGTGTGTGTGTACATTCATGGATTTATGCATGTGAATGCATATATGAATAAGAATAGGGACTTTTTATTTCATTTCTCATAGCTAGCTAGCTGAAAAGAGAGGAGATGCTATTAAGCAGACCATATTAGCAAACTTTTAAAAAAGCATTTACATTAGTTCAAAAATCCAATACACTAAAGTCTCATTGAAGTAGTTTTTATTTTTTTAATTAGTTTGAGTTTTGCTAAGTGAGTTCCTCCTGTGAACCATAGGGGTCTTTGTATATAGCGTAGGTAGGGAAGTACCTAAGAGGAATGAGTGAGTTACCATGAGGAGAGGCTGTTTTTCACTGGGGAAGAGAGGAAAAATCATCAAAATCTCTGTTGAAATGCTTTTCAAAAACCCTTTGAAAGCCCTATTAGGCTAGGAGAGCCCTAAGAGGCACTTTCTGTCACCTTCATTTAAAGTGCACGGCAGGCTGAATCTGATTCTAACAATCTTAATGTTTGCTGTGCTCAGTAGGCAATTCAATTAAAAAAACAATGTTTGATTGTAAAGGGCCCATTTTTATGCTACTCTCATCTATTCTCATTTATGATGTTTTACTTGGGTATTTACTTTTTACTCTTTCCATTCTCAATATATATAATTCTGTGATGAGTTATCCAAGGGTATCACATATTATGCAGTTGTGGTCTGAGAAGTATAATGCACTTGGTCTAACAAGATCACACAAAAAGGATCTTTTCTCTGGTTCTCTCATTTTAAAATTGTCACATCATTTCTTGGCTTTCATTTTTGAACTTGTGAATATTTATAGAAACTAGCTAAGTAAAGAAAACTAGTACTCCAATATTTCAATGCATCCATGATCTCATAGATGTAAATATTTCCTACAACTTTGTGGATTGCAATCCAACCAAGTTGCTCATTTTTCACCTATCTCTATTTAACAGCCTTATTCAATAATATGGTGGAATGCAGGGTGAGCCCAGGGGAAAGAGAGTCAACACCCAATGAATGGCCTTCATTAGTTTTCTTAATGTTACAGAAATGCCAAACAAGCATCCAGACTATCATTATTTGTTAATTTCCTTAGTTATAACTGGACAGTCACTTCAAAAATTTTAAGTTTTCCTGGCCCTAATTCCAATATGTTGTCCACTAATTATACTAATAAAGGAAGAAAAAGAACTACATTCTCTTTCCATCATCTCTCCTCAACTCTTTTTTGTTGTTGCCAAAGAATAGACCTAATTGTTTTGTCAAACAACAGCTAAGAAGTTTTGACATTCCCTGCACTACCTGTTTGACCATGGGCAAATCACGTAAATATTTTTGCCTCAATATATTCATGTATAAATTGAGGTTAAATTAAGTGTCTAAAATCTGCCCTAGTCATATTAATTTAAATGGTTTAATATGGATTGAATACCCACATAGTGCAATTGAAAGAATATAGCATTTGGATTCAAAGGGTTCAGATCTTGGATATGCAGCTTATATGGAATTGATCAAATCACAACTGCTCAGGCCTCAATTTTGTCATTTGTAAAATGAGACATTTATACCACATGATTACAAAATTCCCTTCTATCTATAAATTTTTAATTCTAATATAAGGAATGGGGTTATATATTCCCACCTCCCACAACAATTTATGTCATATATTTAGCATAAGGTCAATATGAACCTTTAAATGTGTAATATTCATTGATTAAGCATCAGTCTCCTTGATTGGATAAAGGAGTTGTAACTGACTTGCAAAACAGCTGTCTACACCTCTAGGGGGCTTTTAGTAGTTGAAGAATTTCAGCAATTCCTCTGACTAGTAATGAAGCAATCAACCTTTGTGAGTTTCTAGGCACCATAAAGAGTGAAATTATTTCTGCTAGACCAGAGTTATTCTTCATTCATTGATGATATCATCTGAGAGATCCACCTACCAGAAGGAGACTCACAGAGAACAAATTCAGATAAATGTGACACAGACAGATACACACATCAACTGTCTGAGTAATGAAGTGGTTTCAAAACAGATGTTTTTGAAAGAGATAAAAATATACTTTATAGATTCAAAAAAGGACATCCAATACCAAGAATTTGGGGTCCTCTAAGTGTAATTAGGTGAGTGATTCGCCATACACTTAACAAAATTAAGATGGGGTTCAGTGTTTTGAATTAATTGTTAATGTAGTACTTTATCAATTACCTAAAAAAAAATCTAATTAAAGATATTGGATGATAAAAATCCTTAGTGGAGGCTCCTAAGTAACAAAACTAAAATTATCAGAAACTCTCAGGGTTATACCTAGATTTCTGAAAGAATAGTAATAAACAAGTCTGGAGATCCACACCACCAAAGTGAATGGAAATTGAAAAAAAAAAATAGCCCCAAGGAGATGCTACACTATGATAAAGAGACACAGGCAACTAAGTAGACTAATGTAAATCTTTTGTAAATGGCAGGAATTATCAATGAAGTAGATCACAAACTAATTTGATGGGCAGCTAATCAATGAAACAGACACACCTGCACAGTTGGAAAGGGATGAAGATATAATCAATGTTTTCCAGCACCAAAGAGAAAAAAAAATTGCAAAAAAGGGGAATATTGGTTATTTTAGAACAGAATTGTAATCTTAAAGGGAAAATGCATTCATAATTTGAAAATAGATATTTAATTCATCCTAACCCTAGCTAGTGGAATGTAATTTTCATGGGATCATGTATTTATACCTGAATGGTAATTTAGAGGTTGTTTTATGTGGAGCTTCATCTTAGAATAACTGATGATCATGGAATTTCAATGACTAAGCTAGGTCCCACAGGTAGCCAAGCCAGCACACAAATATGGTACTCTAATCTCAAATCTAACTGTCTTTCCACTGCATAATACTGCTCCACGGAATATTCTTTTCTGATGGGACCCCTCATTCCATCCCATCCTTTTATGATGCATAATTGGTACATGCACAGCTATAGGCTTCTAAATTGCCAGTATTATACTTTGAATGACATCACATAAAAATGGGTTATGAGAAAATTGTTTTCACAAAAAAACGTTTTTTAAGAATTTCTCCAGTACTATCATATTCATTCAATTTGTATTTACTTGGTTATTTATTTTGCTATTACTCCCTAACAGAAACAATAACCAAATCCAAAAACTTTTTACATATATGAAATTACAACATAAATAAATATTATTTTTGTATTGTTTTAAAATTTCCTTTTCTCCTTTCATTCAATACAACTATTAAAGGCATTCTATTTCTGTCTTTAAGTAGGAGTAATTGTTTTCTTAAAATAAATCTCAGCTCAGTTTCTTTTCCAAACATCTTATTTTCAATAAATTTTTTAAAAATCCAGTAATTTGTAAAGAATGTCAAAATCATGACCCATCAAAATTAATTATATACCTTATGTAAAAAAAAAAATCATATATAACTTTGAATTAATCAGCATGATAAAACTCAAGAAATTAAAGGAAGAAAGCACAATTGGATTCATTTCTAGAATAGGTCACATTTGATTAGCACCCCAAGCTTTAAAAATATTATCCTCACAGTAATGCTATTAGTTATGTAGTCCAAGTATTATTGTCATTTTACAGATGAAGAAACTGACATCCAAAAGATTCAGTAACTTATCCATAGATTAGAATCATAAATGAGTAAAGGAGGTTTAAGAAAGAAGGGAGATATTATTACAATTATATAGTCTATATATTTTTCAGTGATGGGGTTGATATATGTTTATTTATGTTTCTAATATGTGCAAATACATTTAGAAACTGTTACTATGCATGAATATGCCATTTTAAAATTATGTTTTGCTTCTCTTTCACCACAGGGCTCTAAATGGCTAATTCCAACCAGAGTTATTAGTATAGGAAACAATAGAAGTCAGTCATACTTCCTACAGATTGATGCTATATTGTGAAGAATTTTAAATAGTTAAACATGCAAATAAACTTCTTGTAAAATAGGAAATTAATTCACTTTATCCTCTGGTGTCTAGCTAGCTAATAATCTTCTCCTTAAATTTCCAAATGCAACCTCCAAGATAAAAATAAGACAATCTGAACAACACATGTATACTGTTATGTATTTTCTATGGGCAGCCTACATGGCTTGCTTTAGAATCAGGAGGACCCGAGTTCAATTTTCACTTAAGATACTAAATATATGACTTTGGGGAAGTCATTTAATTCTGCTTGCCTCAGTTTTCTCCTCTATAAAATGAACTAGAAAAGGAAATGGTAGACCATTCAAGTATCTTTGAGGAAAACAAACAAACCAAAACAAATAAAATCAGAAATGCCAATAATCTCTTTTTGTTCATCTTTCCACTATTGCTTTGGATAAATTTTTGCTTTTGTTGTTGTTATTCAGTCATTTTTCAATCACAGCATTCTATCACTTGGAAGGATAGGGATGTGGGTGGGCATCTGCTTTATATTAAGCTAGTAACAGCTTAACAAAAATGTCTTTTTGTAAATGGTTGCACCTATGATTTTATTGCTAAAGATTTGTCTTCTGAAAATAGTTTCATGCAACTTGTTTCCTTATTTCTTTTACAGTCTCAGAACACTCAAAACTATCTTCTGCCTTTTACAAACATCTTGATTGTCTTTTCAATGATAATTGATCCTTTCCACCTTATGAAGGAAGAATAATGAAGCAAACAATTGATTCTTAGGACCTGAATCTTCACTGATTTTCAGCAGGGGAAACAAAACTTTTATTTTAATAGATCTGCTTCGTGTAAATTATGCTTGCATGAATATTAATGATAATCCATATTCTAAAAATATGAATCTGTCTATTAGTTCTACCATACAGCACAGATTAAACAGAAAAAGCCCTCAATCGTATGCATTCTGTAGGGAAATGTTTCCTTTTGGTCTTGGCTGAGGGCTTTTCATATACACACAATCTTTCTAAAATAAAAAAAAAAAATAGTCTTTAGTCACTATTTCTTTGCCAACCAATACATATCATTCCATGAAAATAATACCAGCTGTAGAGGTTTACCCTTTGATGAAAGTGCAATTAAAGTTCCTAAATATAGTTAATATAAAGAATATAAGCTCAGCAATGTGATAAAGTACAAAAACTATTCATTTGCCAAAGAACACATTAAAGCCTTGAACTCTTCAGGGATTTTCAGGACAAAGCATATCATGTTCAACAGCAGGGTATGTTAGTGCTGTCCAGTTTGATTACATATTTTAATTACCCAGAGAAGAGGTGAAAAGAGTTGGAAATAGAAGTTGTCATGTCAATTGGGAAGGATTTGGAGAGGAGAGGCAAGTACAGTAGAGAACTGAATAAAATTAAGACAATAGGCACATTCAAAGTCTGTCAAATTAGTTTTAGCATGCATGACACTATAAATATGTTATAATGTCCATTATGTGTTGAATATAATAAAATAAATATGTTTGTATTCATTATTGCATGTGACACACAATAATAAATATCCTATTTACAGTTAGCTTTCCTTCAAAAATTCTTTAACATAGGCATGAAAGAATCATTCCAATTTATAGATGAAAATGCAAAGGAGAAGTTGTAAAAGTCATATTTGGACTTGATGTCATGAATGGAGGGGGTGACATTTGGTTATAATTATAGTGGTCTAAAAATAGGGTGAACTGTTCTCGGAATGAGGAAAGTTGCTTTTTATCAAAGGACACCAAACAGAGGCTGAAAAATTAGTTGCTTCATTGTTGTTCTTCATTCTTGAAGAGGACCAACATAACATCTCTGTTTTGGGATCAAATACAATGTGTCTAACTGTGGCTGATTAGACTAAAACAGACTCAGAGTTTTGCCATAGTTTGGACACAAATATGAACATTGAAGTGGAGCTATCTTTAAATTTGTCTTTATTCTGTTTCTTTTCAGCTACTGCAATTATGCTTTGTATTCTATAATACTCTATGTATTCTACAGGACTCTGGGATAAATGGTCCTGTGCCATTGTCTCCCAAATCTCAAAATTGATTTCAAACTTCTTAGGAGAGATCTGCAGAGTGTCATTGTCTCGTACCTTATCTTTCCAAATAGTCTTCAGAAATTTCACAAAACAATTCAAATGGGAATGATTCAGTTTCCTAGCATGATACTAAAAGACTGTCCAAGTTTCACAGGCATACAGCAACAGGGGCAGCACAACAGTTGAATAATTTGGTAGGCATCCTAATTTTTCTTCTTTCTTATATCTTTCTTTGGAGCCTCTCTTAACACTGAGCTAGCTCTGACAGTTTATGTATCAATCTCCTGATCTATGTGTATATCTCTGAAAAATATAATACCAAGATAAATTAATTCATCCATAGTATTCAAAATTTCGCCATTTGCTGTAACTAATGGTTCCATATATGGATAATATGGTGCTATGTGGTAGAGAAGCACCTCTCTTGGCATTAAATATTAGGCCAAAATTAGCATAAACAGCAGAGAATTAGTCATACTACATTGCCATTTCAGTTTATTGTACAGTCACCTGAAAACAAAAAGTCATCAACTCTTCATTCATTTTAGACTTGGCTTGTAGCCTTTACAAGTTAATTTACCACCAGTGTGATAACCTTGATGCAATTTTCATCCTTACTGAAGGCATCTGGAAACATCACGGATAATATTCTGCTAAAAAGCAAGGGGGCAAATAGTGACTCAAAAATCAGGAAAGCATTGTCCATTATTCCTATCAAACATGCTATCATGTCACTGATTTATAATGCAGACTTACTTCTCCAAACAACCAAATTTTGCCATGATCTTACACAAGCCCTTCTAATTAACAGTATCAAAACACTTAATTAGATTAACAAATATTATATACAGATTTCTGTTCTGCTCTTTTTGGAGTTGTCAAACAGCAAATACTATATTGACTATTTCTTTATCCTTTCTGAAGCCATATTGGCTTTTAGATAGATAATAATATTTCAGGCGAATAATTTGCATACTAATAAAGGTTCTGGCAATGACTAAGAAAGAGACACTTCTATAAGTGTCACTCTATTTTCCTTTCTTTTACTGAGATAGGCAATGGAAACATCCTTGAACACTTGAAGGTTTATTTCTTCTTGCCATATAACCCAGAAAATTTCAACTTCTGTATAAGTATTGCCTGGTAAATGTTGACTTGAATAAGATCAGCACCATGTTCTCTGCCATAAAGGAGGAGCCTAGAAGCATTAAAAACTCCTTCAGGTGGAGGTGTGGTTGGAAAGGAATTGACTTCAACATGAGGCATATAGTCACTGTCTTTAGCATTGGTTGATAATGGCCTTTTGAGAGTGCTAGAGAAGTGTTCAGCCTGTATCTCTACGATCATGTCCTTTTCACTAATCAAGATTGGTCTAACAGCAATGAATAGCAAAGATTTTTAGATTATAAATAGCCTTCAGAGAATGATAAAAATGTTTTGGATTGTTACTATCAGAATAAAACTAAGTTTCATCTGCTTTCTTATTGAGCCAAGAATACTGCATCTCTTTAAGCTTCACTGACACTTTATTTTTGATGATGTTAAATGCTCCTTCTTTGAGACAGATGAACTATCCTGTTACTCATTTTTCATTCAGCATCTTCTAAATTTCTATATAATTTTCATCAAATCAATCTTGATGTTTGTAAGTATTCTGTCCCAGAGGAGTAAATGCAATGCTGTACAGAAAATCTCTGAAAACTGCCCATTTCTTTTCTGCTACACTGGTGGCAACCACATATTGGCTATATTTTCCTTGCAAGTTAATAATGAACTGTTTACACATTGAGAAACACTCTACTCTGATGACATTAGTCTTCTGGTAGTCATCTTGCCTTGGAGCCACCACTTCTGTTTAATGTGAATATTTAGTTTAGAGAGGATAAGTTTATGATTAGTCCAACATTCTGTGTCACATATCTTTGTCACACTTGCATCTTGTTCACCTTCCAAAGACATAGTTTAGCATTAGAGTCACCTAATATTACAAGGTTGGCCACTTTTGGAAAAGTGATAATGAAGATTTTTATGTCTTCCTAAAATTTTTCTCTGGCCTCATCAGGGTTCATTGGTTAAGGGTATTATATACTGATGATGTAGCTGTCTTCATGGCTGCTGAAACAAATTATTCTCATCCACCCATTCCTTTGGAGATAGTCTACACAAGTTTGCTGTACATACCCCAGCTTAAAGGCTTTGAGACCCTTTGGTTACCCTTAACCTGCTTTAGCCTGTCTACCATTGTGTGGCTGCTGAAGATGCTATAGCTTCTTAGAACCCCCAGGTGAGAGTTTGGTAAATCAGAGTTGTGAAAAGGGCTCAATGGCTCTCATACAGAGGTAATAGTCTCCCTTGAATATCCTGTGTCCTGGCCACAAATTATTCCTCAGATAGATTACAGTGGGAATTCATTTGGGGGTATAGCTCATGCTAGAAAACTTATTTTCCTTCCAAATCTAAAATCCTGTGCTTTTTGTGAAATATTCCATCTGCCTTCTTTGTATTGTATGACTCATCTTTTCCCAATCTTTATTGAGTCATTTTTAGTGCAAAATAATAATCCATTAGCAATACAAACGAGCAAAATAAGTATTTCCTTAACTGAAATATTCAATAAATATTTTCTAAGTAGTCATGAACTATAATGGGCTGAGGCTTGAGTTGATGCACTGAGGTCCCAAGCACATGAGACTAAATAGTAATTGGACCATACTCTATTAATATATAAGCTTGGAGAAAGAATGGCCCCCACCCACTCTTTGTGCAAGTCCTGATGTGTTGTATAGGAAATGACGATTCTGGTGGGTGGAAGCAGGGGAGTGAAAAAGGAAGGCTGGATTTGAACTCAGGTCCTCATGACTTCAGGGCTGGTGCTTTACCCACTGAGCCCTCTCCTACTGGGAGGACCTGAGTTCAAATCCAGCCTCAGACACTTAACAATTCCTGGTTGTATGACCATGAGCAAGTCACTTAACCCCAACTGCCTCAGCAAAAAAAAGCAAAAAGAAGAGAAACAAACAGAAAAGCAGAGAGAGAGGTCTGAGCTCTCCTCCCCTTCCTTTTTCATTCCCCTGCCTCCACCCACCAGAATCGTCATTTCCTATACAACACATCAGGACTTGCACAAAGAGTGGGCAGGGCCATTCTTTCTCCAAGCTTATATATTAATAGAGTATGGTCCAATTACTATTTAGCCTCATGTGCTTGGGACCTCAGTGCATCAACTCAAGCCTCAGCCCATTACAATGAACTACATTTCATTCTACTGAAACTTATGTACTTATATTTGGGGCCTGATGGAAAGAGTTGATAACACATGTGATTGACAGGTATATAATCCAACAATTGATCAGATCAATGAACTCTTAGTTTGATTTTGGTATCTGGCATTAGGAAGAGCACACTGTAAATGAAAAGTATAATTATTCTAATGATTAAAAAGAACTTGCTAGATGAGCAATTTGACAGTGATCTTAAATTACAATTTTTTTATTTATTTGATGCAGGGGTATCTGGACTGTGATTTCACTAATGCAGTGAATTACTGAAGTGAAAATTCCCTCTGACGATGCAAATTCGGAATATCAACAAGACCTTTATAAATTAGAATATCAGACAAGTGCTGAAAAGTAATGAGAAATTAAATGACTTGGCCATCATCACCCACATAGTGTAAAATGAGGTCTTCTGGACTCTGAGTGTTGCTCTCTATTCTCCAAGAATCTATCACTCAATCAGTTGCACAATAATTTAAATCCCAAGAGTCCTATTCCATACTTCAATGAGCCAGGTCTGCATCACAAACAGCATATTACATATTTCTCACTGAATGCTCCATAAACAAAAGTGTAAAACAGGACACACAACTTTTTCCCTCAAAACCTACCTTTCTTTTAAATGTTATCATCTCAGGTAAAGGAGATGTCAATCTTTCTTGTTTGTGACTGTAGTTTCATTCTGAAGTCCCTGCTTTCTTTTTTTTCTAAATAATAATTTGCTAAGTCTTTTTGTTTCTACTTATTTCACAGATTAGTTCATGCCCCCCACATATAGATATAGATATTTTACAATTATATCTATGTACATTTTACATCAATATCTATAGATCTAGATATTGCCCTAGTTTAAACTGTTTTATCTCTCACCTAAATTAGCACAAGAGATTCCTAATCAAGGTTCAGGGCTTAAGAACTTTATCTTTCCAGTTTAATTCATCATTCACACAGCTGCTAAGATAATCACACACACACACACACACACACACACACACACACACACACACACCTGAGCCATAAACTCTGTTTCTAATTACATCTATAGCTGAAAACAAACTCCCTCCTTTCATATTATTATTTTATTTTAATAGCATTTTATCCCCCCCAATTTACATGTCAAGAACAATTTTTAACATTATTTTTTATAAGATTTTAAGTTCTAATTTTTTTCTCCCTCTCTTTTTCTTTCAACTCTTCCACTGATGGTAGGCAGTTTAATATAGTTTATACATGTGTTATAGTGTAAAACATATTCCCATATTAATCACAGTTGTGAAAAAGAAAGATCAAGAGAAAATAGACACAAAAGAAAGAATAAAGTGAAAAAAATTCTTCAGTCTATATTTAAAGTCCATCAGTTCTTTATCTGGATATATGTTGGAATCCTTACAAACTGCTAACTAATTAGAGTTGATCTAATCTTACAAGAAGATGTTTTGGGCAGAACCTGAAATGAGGTACTAAGTAGGAATTAATACAAGGCTTGTGTTTACACCTTTACTCATTGGAGTTCACAAGTATGCCAGCTTCACAAAGTATGAGTTCACACCTCCCTTGAAGCTCTTTGGGCCAGAGAGCACTATGGGAGAAAACCCATAATCCCTCTCTCTTGTATCCCACAATTCCTCCCTCTTGGATAAAAGAAACAGACAGAGGCTCTCGGTCAGATTTCACTGGAATGACATGAAGAATGGAGCTGGCTGGAGGCTGAAGAAAGCAGAGGCAGAGGCTGAAGGACCAGACCTTTGGATTTGGTGACATTCGGAGAGAGCTCTTGGAACCAAGCAGAGAGATAGGCCTCTAAGCTAACCGGGCTATATTGGAGATAATAAAAGATCTGAACTTTTATCTTTTTTTTTTTTTTTTTTTTTTTTTTTTTTTTTTTATAATAAATTTTATTTTATTTAATAATAACTTCGCATTGACAGAATCCATGCCAGGATAATTTCTACACGACATTATCCCTTGCACTCACTTATGTTTCGTTTTTTCCCCCTCCCTCCCTCCTCCCCCCCCCCCCCCAGGATGGCAAGCAGTCCTATATATGCTGAACATGTTGCAGTATATCCTAGATACAATACATATTTGCAGAACCAAACAGTTCTCTTGTTGCACAGGGAGAATTGGATTCAGAAGGTAAAAATAACTCGGGAAGAAAATCAAAAATGCAAATAGTTCACATTCATTTCCCATTATTCCTTCTTTGGGTGTAGCTGTTTCTGTCCATCATTTCTCCAATGAAACTCAGTTAAGTCTCTTTGTCAGAGAAATCCACTTCCATCAGAATACATCCTCATACAATATCGTTGTCGAAGTGTATAATGATCTCCTGGTTCTGCTCATCTCACTTAGCATCAGTCCATGTAGGTCTCTCCAAGCCTCTCTGTATTCATCCTGCTGGTCATTCCTTACAGAGCAATAATATTCCATAACATTCATATACCACAATTTACCCAGCCATTCTCCAATTGATGGGCATCCATTCATTTTCCAGTTTCTAGCCACTACAAACAGGGCTGCTACAAACATTTTGGCACATACAGGTCCCCTTCCCTTTTTTAGTATCTCTTTGGGGTATAAGCCCAATAGAAACACTGTTGGATCAAAGGGTATGCACAGTCCGATAACCTTTTGGGCATAACTCCAGATCGCTCTCCAGAATGGCTGGATTCGTTCACAACTCCACCAACAATGCATCAATGTCCCCGCTTTCCCGCATCCCCTCCAACATTCATCATTGTTTTTTCCTGTCATCTTAGCCAATCTGACAGGAGTGTAGTGATATCTCAGAGTTGTCTTAATTTGCATTTCTCTGATCAATAGTGACCTGGAACACTCTTTCATGTGAGTGGTAATAGTTTCAATTTCTTCATCTGAAAATTGTCTGTTCATATCCTTTGACCATTTATCAATTGGAGAATGGCTTGATTTTTTATAAATTTGAGTCAGTTCTCTATATATTTTGGAAATGAGGCCTTTATCAGAACCTTTAATTGTAAAGATGTTTTCCCAGTTAGTTACTTCCCTACTAATCTTGTTTGCATTCGTTCTGTTTGTACAAAGGCTTTTTAATTTGATATAATCAAAATTTTCTATTTTGTGATTGGTAATGGTCTCTAGTTCATCTTTGGTCACAAATTTCTTTCTCCTCCACAAGTCTGAGAGATAAACTATCCTATGTTCCTCTAATTTATTTATAATCTCGTTCTTTATGCCTAGGTCATGGACCCATTTTGATCTTATCTTGGTATGTGGTGTTAAGTGTGGGTCCTTGCCTAATTTCTGCCATACTAATTTCCAGTTATCCCAGCAGTTTTTATCAAATAATGAAATCTTATCCCAAAATTTAGAATCTTTGGGTTTGTCAAACACTAGATTGCTATAGTTGACTATTCTGTCTTGTGAACCTAACCTTTTCCACTGATCAACTAATCTATTTCTAAGCCAATACCAGATGGTTTTGGTGACTGCTGCTTTATAATATAATTTTAGATCAGGTACAGCTAGACCACCTTCATTTGATTTTTTTTTCATTAATTCCCTTGAGATTCTCGACTTTTTATTGTTCCATATGAATTTTGTTGTTATTTTTTCTAAATCATTAAAATATTTTCTTGGAAGTCTGATTGGTATAGCACTAAATAAATAGATTAGTTTAGGGAGTATTGTCATCTTTATTATATTTGCTCGGCCTATCCAAGAGCACTTAATATTTTTCCAATTATTTAAGTCTGACTTTATTTGTGTGAAAACTTTTTTGTAATTTTGCTCATATAATTCCTGACTTTCCTTTGGTAGGTAGATTCCCAAATATTTTATGCTATCAACAGTTATTTTGAATGGAATTTCTCTTTGTATCTCTTGCTCTTGGATTTTGTTGGTGGTGTATAAGAATGCTGAGGATTTATGGGGATTTATTTTGTATCCTGCTACTTTGCTAAAATTATGAATTATTTCTAATAGCTTTTTAGTAGAATCTCTGGGGTTTTCTAGGTATACCATCATATCATCTGCAAAGAGTGATAGTTTGGTTTCCTCATTGCCTACTCTAATTCCTTTAATCTCTTTCTCGACTCTTATTGCAGAGGCCAGTGTTTCTAATACAATATTGAATAATAATGGTGATAGTGGGCAACCTTGCTTCACTCCAGATCTTACCGGGAAAGGTTCCAGTTTTTCCCCATTGCATATGATGCTTACTGAAGGTTTAAAATATATGCTCCTAACTATTTTAAGGAAAAGTCCTTTTATTCCTATGCTCTCAAGTGTTTTTATTAGGAATGGCTGTTGGATTTTATCAAATGCTTTTTCTGCATCTATTGAAATGATCATATGGTTTTTGTTTGGTTGGTTGTTGATATAGTCAATTATGTTAATAGTTTTCCTAATATTGAACCAGCCCTGCATTCCTGGTATAAATCCTACTTGGTCATAGTGTATTATCCTGGGGATGATTTTCTGTAATCTTTTTGCTAATATTTTATTTAAGATTTTAGCATCAATATTCATTAGGGAGATTGGTCTATAATTTTCTTTCTCTGTTTTCAGCCTACCTGGTTTAGGTATCAGTACCATATCTGTGTCATAAAAGGAGTTTGGTAGGACTCCTTCAATCCCTACTTCTTCAAATAGTTTATTTAGCATTGGAGTTAATTGATCTTTAAATGTTTGATAGAATTCAGATGTAAATCCATCTGGTCCTGGGGTTTTTTTCTTAGGGAGTTGATTGATAGTTTGTTCTATTTCTTTTTCTGAGATAGGAGTGTTTAGGATATTTACTTCTTCCTCTGTTAGTTTAGGTAAGCTATATTTTTGGAGGTATTCTTCTATTTCATTTAAGTTGTCGAATTTATTGGCGTAAAGTTGGGTAAAGTAACTCCTAATTATTGCTCTAATTTCCTCTTCGTTAGTGGTGAGTTCTCCCTTTTCATTTTTAAGACTAACAATTTGATTTTCCTCTTTCCTTTTTTTAATCAGATTTACTAAGGGTTTGTCTATTTTGTTGGTTTTTTCATAGAACCAACTCTTAGTTTTATTAATCAATTCAATAGTTTTTTTACTTTCAATTTTATTGATCTCTCCTTTTATTTTTTGAATTTCAAGTTTAGTGTTTGATTGGGGGTTTTTAATTTGTTCCTTTTCTAGCATTTTTAGTTGCAAGCCCAATTCATTGACCTTCTCTTTCTCTATTTTATACAAATAGGCCTCTAGAGATATGAGATTTCCCCTTATTACCGCTTTGGCTGCATCCCATACATTTTGGTATGATGTCTCATTATTATCATTTTCTTGGATGAAGTTATTAATTATGTCTATGATTTGCTGTTTCACCCAATCATTCTTTAGTATGAGATTATTTAGTTTCCAATTATTTTTTGGTCTACTTTCCTGTGGCTTTTTATTGAATGTAATTTTCAATGCATCATGGTCTGAAAAGGATGCATTCACTATTTCTGCCTTACTGCATTTGAGTTTGAGGTTTTTATGTCCTAATATATGATCAATTTTTGTATAGGTTCCATGAACTGCTGAAAAGAAGGTGTACTCCTTTCTGTCCCCATTACATTTTCTCCAGAGATCTATCATATCTAATTTTTCTAGTATTCTATTTATCTCTTTGACTTCTTTCTTATTTATTTTGTGGTTTGATTTATCTAATTCTGAGAGTGCAAGGTTGAGATCTCCCACTATTATAGTTTTACTGTCTATTTCTTCTTGCAGCTCTCTTAATTTCTCTTTTAGGAATTTAGATGCTACACTACTTGGTGCATATATATTTAATATAGATACTTCTTCATTATTCATTCTACCCTTTAGCAAGATATAGTGCCCTTCCTTATCTCTTTTGATTAGATCAATTTTTGCTTTAGTTTGATCTGAGATCAGGATGGCTACCCCTGCTTTTTTGGCTTCACCTGAAGCATAGTAGATTTTGCTCCAACCTTTTACCTTTAACCTGCATGTATCACCCCGCTTCAGGTGTGTTTCCTGTATACAACATATTGTAGGATTCTGGCTTTTAATCCATTCTGCTAACCGCTTCCTCTTTATAGAGGAGTTTACCCCGTTCACATTTATGGTTAAAATGACCAATTCTGTATTACTTGCCATCTTGTTAACCCCGGTTTATGCTTTTCTCCCTTCTTACTCCCTTACCCCCTCCCTTACCCCCCTTCCCAGTATTAAGCTTGTGAGCTCCCCTTGCTTCTCACAGCCCTCCCTTTTTCAGTATCCCTCCCCCCCCTTAGAGTTCCCCCCCCCAACTTATCCCTTTCCCTCCCAGTTACCGTATTCCCTTCCACTTAGCTTATTCCTTCCTTTTTCACTTTTCCCTTCTCACTTTTCAATGAGGTGGGAGAAGTTTCACCATAGATTGAGTATGTCTAAAATTCTTCTCTTACTGCCAATTCTGAAAGCAGTAAAATACTCACTATTTTCATTCCTCTCCATTCTTTCTCTCAGATTTACTAGGTTTTCTTTGCCTCTTCATGAAATGTAGTACCCCCACTTTCCCTTTTTTCTAGTACAATGTCCTTTCCACAACTAGTTTCTAGAACAAGGTATACATGTATTCTTTATACATCTTTACAGCCGAAATATAGTTCCCAAGATTAATCTTTACCTTTTTAGATTTCTCTTGAGTTCTGTGCTTGTAGATCAAATTTTTTGTTAAGTTCTGGCTTTTTCATCAGAAATAGATGAAATTCGCTTATTTCGTTGAATGTCCATCTTCTTCCCTGGAAAAAGATGCTCAATCTCGCTGGGTAAGTTATTTTTGGTTGCATACCAAGTTCCTTAGCCTTTCGGAATATCATATTCCAGGCCCTTCGATCCTTTAATGTGGATGCTGCCAGATCCTGGGTGATCCTTATTGTGGCTCCTTGATACTTGAATTGGGTTTTTCTAGCCGCTTGCAGTATTTTTTCCTTTGCCTGAGGGTTCTGGCATTTGGCCACTATATTCCTTGGTGTTTTGATTTTAGGATCCCTTTCAGTAGGGGATCGATGAATTCTTTCAATGTCTATTTTACCTTCTGTTTCTATGACTTCTGGGCAGTTCTCTTTGATAATTTCCTGGAAGATAGTGTTCAGGCTTTTTTTTTCATCATACTTTTCTGGAAGTCCGATGATTCTCAGGTTGTCTCTCCTGGATCTGTTTTCCAGGTCTGTTGTCTTCCCCAGAAGGTATTTCACATCCTTTTCCATTATTTGATTTTTTTGGATTTGCTTGACTGATTCTTCTTGTCTCCTCGAGTCATTCAATTCCAATTGTTCGACCCTGATTTTCAGTGAGGTATTTTCTTCACTCACTTTTTTAAGATCTTTTTCTAATTGTCCAATTGAGTTCTTTTGTTCTGTGGAATTTTTTTCCATTTCGCCAATTTTGTTTTTTAGAGAGCTGTTTTCTGTTTCCAGTTCACTAATCCTATTTTTCAAGGATTTGGTTTCTTTATCCACTCTCTCTTTAACTGACTTCTCCAGGCTCTTTTGCCAAGCCTCCCTCTCCTTTTGCAGAGCCTCCCTCTCCTTTCCCCATTTTTCTTCTAGCTCCCTTGTGAGAGCCTTTTTAATTTCCTCCATGAGATTCATCTGTGCTGAGGGACATAAGGTCTCTTCCTTCGGGGATTTACCTGGGGACTGTTTGTTTTTAGTCTCCTCAGGGTTTGGAGTCTGCTCTTTATCTGTATAAAAGCTGTCCAGGGTTAAATTCTTTTTCAGTTTCTTGCTCATTCTGTCTATTTATCAAAGACAAACTATCAAAGAAACAGAAGGAAAAAAAACCCCTTGAATGGAGGCTGCTTTCTTTGGGGGAGGGGCAGGGTATTCGTGAGGCACAGGTCCTACTGTGCTATGGCGCCTGCGCACTGAGATCCGAGCGGGCTAAGACACTGTGGGGGAGGGGTGGCCAGGTCCCGAGAAGCTCCAGCTGTTTGGGATTGTATTCTTCACCCCCGGTGTTTTTAGCTTCTCTGCTGAGCTGCTGACTTGCTCCTATAGCAAAGCTCTCACCGCAGAGACGGCTGCGATTGCGTCCTACCCCCTCTCCGGTCCACCCGGTTCTGAGCTGCTATCTGTGCTCTGGTTGCCGCTGCTGCCCGCAGACTGCTTCCAAATACCGTCCCCGCCCTCGCGCAAAAACAGACCTTTCTTGACGAGTCTCAAGGATGGTTTCTCTTGGTAAGTAATTGTATGGTTTTTTTTTCAGTCGAGCATTAATTCAGAGGCATGAAATGAAATGAATAGTGAGAGAAAAACACGGAGATTACACAGAAGTGTATTTCCTCTCCGCCATCTTGGCCGGAAGCGATCTGAACTTTTATCACCTGGCTGCGTTTTGAGAAGAAAAAGCTCACCACAGATATAGATAGCATTTTCCTTCATGAAACCTTTGTATTTATCTTGAGTTGTGTTGCTGAGAAGAGCTAAGTTGTTTTAATTGATCATCATACAATGTTTCTGATGTTTTGTATAATGTTCTCCTGATTCAGCTCACTTCTCAACATCAGTTTATATAGGCCTTTCCTTTTTTTTTTTTTTTTTTTTTTTTCTGAAATCTTCCTGCTCATCATTTCTTATTGCACAATAGTATTCCATGACTTTCATATACTGGAGCTCATTCAACTATTCTTCAACTGAAGTATATCCCTTAAATTTCCAATGTTTTGCCACTGAGAAAGGGCTGTTTTAATAGTATTGCACATGTAGGTTCTTTTCCATTTTTTCTTATCTCTTTGGGATACAGACCTAATAGTTTTATTGCTGGATCAAAGGGTATGCACATTTTGGTTGCCCTTTGGGTATAGTTTCAAACCACTCTCCAGAATGGTTGGATTAGTTCACAACGCCAGGAAGAATGCATTAGTGTCCAAATTTTCCCATATTTTCTCCAACACTGATCACTTTCCTTTTTTGTTTATATTAATCTAAGAGTTATGAAGTGGTATTCTCTTATCCAAAGTGATTTAGAGCACTTCTCCATATGTTTATAGATATCTTTGATTTCTTTATTAGAAAATTGTTCATATATTTTGTCCCTTTTGTCACTTGGGATTTGGCTTTTTTTCTTATAAATCTGGTTCATTTTTCTATATATTTGAGAAGTAAGGTCTTTATCTGAGACCCTTGATGTGAAGATTATTTCCCAGTCTCCTACTTTCCTTCTATTAATCTTGGTTGCATTGATTTTGTTTGTATAAAATCAATTAAAATTAATATAATCATTTTCTAATGCTCTCTGTCTTTTGGTCATACATTATTCTCTACCCCATAGACCTGACAAGTATTGTTCCTTGCCATTTTAATTGGATTATGGATTATGGTGTTACCCTTTATGTCTAAGTTATGAAGTTAAGTGAATTCTTCTCCTTTAAGAATTTAGGTGCATATATGTTTAGAATTGATATTGCTTAGTTTTCCATGGTATCACTTAGCAAGATGTAGTTACCTTCTTTAACTTGTTTAATTAGTCTATTTTTGCATTTATTTTATCTGAGATCATGATCACACCTCCCTTCTGTCAGTTATCAAATCTTCCCCTTTTACTTAATCTCCTTCCTTCCTTTCTGCCTGTTGGGTTAGATAGATTTCTTTTTACAACTGTTTACAACAATATATTATTCTCTGTGTGCTAATGCAAATGAGAGCAAGGTTCAAGCAATGTTCATTGCCCAGTCTCCTATTTTCCCATCACTAAAATAGGTCTTTCCAATTCTTCATGTGAAAATAGTTTTAGCATTCAACCTCTTCCTTCCTTCTGCACCCAGAAAATTCTTCTTTTTCATCCCATAATTGTTTTTGTGTCATGTCTCAAATTTACCTTATGCCCATATGCTCTATGTATATTATTTTGAGCTGTACTATTAGTGATGCAATTTTTAAGAAATACAAATATCATCTTTCCATGTAAGAATATAAACAGTTTAGGTTAATTGAATCTTTTTTGTTTTCTTTCCATTTGATCTGCTTGTGCTTTTCTTGGCTTTTGATATTGAGGGTCAGATTTTTAGTTTGGTTCTGGCCTTCTCCTTATGAAAACTTGAAATCTTTCTATTTCATTAAATGACTTTTTTTTCCTTCTTGATGCATTATGGTTAATTTTGCCTGTTAAATGATTTTTGGTTGTAGTGTAGAAGGCTCTTTTGTCTTCTAGAAGATCATACTCACTGAACTCTTATCTTTTAATGTTGTAGCTTCAAAGTCCTGTCTAATCTGGATCATAAGTCATCAATATTTTAACTCTTTCTTTCTGACCACTTGCAGTAATTTTTCCTTGACCTTTGAAATTTGATTATAATGTTCTTTGGAGTTTTTATTTTGGGATCTCTTTCTGAGGTGATTGGTAGTTTCTCTCAATGCCTCCTTTGCTCTGTGGTTCCAGGATATCAGGAAAGTTTCCCTTGATAATTTCTTGAAAGATATTGTCCAAGTCTTCCTTTTTACTTTGGCTTAAGATAGTCCTGTGATTCTGATATTCTTTCTCTTTTATGTATTTTTTCAGGTAAGTTTTTTTAATGAGGTATTTTACATTTTCTCCCAATGTTTTCATTCTTTTGAATTTGTTTGACTGATTCTTGATGTCTCATTGACGCATTAGTTTTCATTTGTCCAATTCTAATTTTTTAAGCATTGTTTTTCTTAATTTCATTTTATATTTTTCCATTCCATTAATTCTACTCTTTAAGATTTTCATTTCTTTAGTGGATTTTGGTTCCTTGCTTTCCCTTTGGCTAATTTTATGTTTTAAACAGTTTTCCAAGTTTTGACTTTTTTCATAATTCTCTTGCATTACTTTCCTTTCCCCACATTTTCTTCTACCTCTCTTATATGATATTTAAGCTTCTTTTTGAGCCCTTCCTTGTTTTTTTTTTTTTTTTTCTGATCTTCTGACCACTTTCCATTTTCTTTTGGGTTTCACTTATAGCCTTTGATATCATTGCCCTCTTCTGCATTTGTGGGTTGGTCTTCCCTGTCACAATAATAACTTTTTTATGGTCAGATTCTTGTTTTGTTTGGGCTGTTTTTGTTTTCTGCTTATCTTTTTGTTGTTGTAGTTGGGTTCTTCTTCTTCTTCTTCTTCTTCTTCTTCTTCTTCTTCATCTTCTTCTTCTTCTTCTTCTTCTTCTTCTTCTTCTTCTTCTTCCTTTGTTTTAAGTTTGATCTCTGCTCCCAGAGTGAAAGTAGCATTGCTTCAAATTTCTTGTGCCAGTGACTATAGGCTCTGGCTATTTACCTGATGTTGCACTCAAATTGCCCTAAAGCCCATAAGAAAGTTTTGTGTCTGGTGTTGTGTTAAGTGGATAAAATAGATGGATGGCTGATGCTGCTGGTGTTTGGTAAAGGGTCTGGCATCTTACTTTGTGCTGAGCTGGGGGCCTAACTGGTGTGTACTGATATCTGGTGGAGGTGTTTAGGTGCTTCCTCAGAGCATCACTGAGGCTGTCTAGTATCTGGGAGCTGCTTGTTTGCCTGGAGTTATGCTGAAATGTGATGGTGCTTATTTTGGCAGCTTCCTGTTTGCTTAGGCACCCATAGGGTTGACATCTACATGTTTTTCTCAGGCTATGCTGAAGCCAGTAGTGGCCAAACTAATAGACAATGTCTGTTTTCCTTAGACTTCACTGAAGCACATGAGATTCTGGCTTCTGGAAGATGTCTATTTGCTCAGGGCTAAACCAAAGTTCATAGTGGTTTCTGAAGTGTTCCCCTAGCCATACCAAGGCAAGCAATGGTTCCTGGTGTTGTCATTTATCTGTTCTACCACTATAGGAACTCCAGATCTTTTTCGGATTTGCTTTAGAGGGGCTTGCTGCTGGCTCATTGGGAAACTTCCTATCCCATATCCATCTTTACCTAAGTGAGATGGACCCCTCCTATCAATCTTCCAAGCTTTCTGAGCTATTTTAAAGATTGTTTATTTCATTTCCATGCTGTTTCTGCTTTTCCAGGACCTCTCTTGGGATGCTATTTTATAGTTGCTTGTATTCATGATTTTAAATGCATGTCCTAAATTCCCAATAGGATGCAAACTATTTGAAGTGAAGTGTAAAGTCTGGACTAACTCTCTGGAGGACCTTGGGATTAGCCGATCCTTGGTCTTAGTGGAGGAGTGAAGGAGGCAGGAGAGCTGCCACGTGCCTGGTCAAAGATGGAATCTGGAATCTGGAGTCTGGAGTCTTCTCTTGTGTCTGTAGCTGAAAGCTATGGCTAAGAGAGTGTTCTGTGTCTGAGGCTCCCTTAAGTACCTCAGATTGCATCACTACAGCACCCTAAGCATGGGCAACCATTACATCACCATACTAAGTACTAAGTACATACTTAACTATAAGTACCTTGCTGACCTAGTACATCTTTTCAGAGTTCTGGCCCTATACTATGAAGGGCTATTTCAGTTTTGGGCTTGGTATTTCCCATAAGTACCACAATTCTTTGGTGCATATAATGTACTTTATTAAATGTTAATTGATTGATTGACCAAATGATAAACTAAATAAAATATTCAAAGCCATTTAAATTGTTTAATGGGCCATGTAACAAATTTCTACTGTACAACATTAAGAAGGTAGATATATCTATATCTATATATCTATATATATCCATATATATATATCCATATACTAAATATACCATATTTATATACCATATACCATAGATATATATATCCATAGACTAAAGCTGACATAGTAATCATCATTCCACAAAAAGAATATAAGGTGTGGCATATGATGATTTTTTAAAGAAACCTGAGGGGGAAAGGCTGAGGGAGAGAGAGAAACATGATAGTTGTCTTAAAGTATTTGAAGACAACTATTCTATTTAGTTCTAGAATGGATAGATACTTTAAAGAAGTAAATTAAGGCTTGATTTAAGTAAGAAAAACTCCCTAACATTCACCAGATAAACTTCATTTTATATGGATACTTCTCCATATATCTCAAATATAATTTAATGCACTTGTGTTCCAATGCTTTTAATGTAATGTCACTTGCCACTGACTGAACATATAGTCATCCATTTCTCAGAAGAAATCGTTAGACAAATAAAAACAAGAACAAATTTGTTGCATACCAGCTATCTGACTCTAGAGGCATCCTCTCAAATGAGATAATATTGCAAAGTTCTATAGTAGGCATTTAATTTTTATTGCCTTCCACTTTAATTCCCTTCATACACTATTTAAAAGATATCTCAAATTCTGCTTTCTCTATCCCCACTCTAAGCCATTGTGAATATCACATGTGTATCATATATCATGTATATCATGTATATCATATGATATACAGACTTACTTTTTGACAATGTTTAAAAAAAAAGATGCAATTTAATAAATATTTATAGTAGTTTGTGCAGGCAAATTAACCACAATCTGATTGTGGTAATAATCATAATGTTATTATTTGCTTTTCCTTCCTTCCTTCTTTCTTTCCTTCCTTCTTTCCTTCCTTCCCTCCCTTCCTTCTTTCGTTCCTTTGTTCCTTCTTTCTTCCTCCTTGTCATAAGTTACAAAGATGTTATAAATAAATCTTAGAAGGGCCAATGATACAAAGAGGAAATAAAAGACAGCTTGCTTTCAAGAAGTTTAATTCTACTTTCCCTGATTGTGCATAGTTAATTCCTAACATATAGTAAGCTTTCGATTAATATTAATTAAATGAACAAAGGAATAACTTCTTTGTGATACTTGATTAACATTCAGTTCCTATTTATTTGTTTAAATATATAAGGCCCAGACTTCAAAGACTTCAGCTGATGCTTTGTGTTGTATCTTACCTACTGACATAGGAGATTAAGAGTACATTTTCCTCTCATCATTTAAAGAATATGTTTACTCATGATATAGGAACTCCCAAAAGTGTAAATGCAATTTTATGCTTTAATTTCTTAAAGCTACTAAAACTTTAGAAATACCCTGTATCTTAATTGAATAAAAGCTCAATTGATTTTTTTTTGCTTTAATATTTTTCTTCCATCAGTTTTTGTTTGCTTTCCTACCATCCATTAATTCATTTTTTGCATTTTTATATTTAAGATTTAGAAAATTAAACATCAAGAAATTAATATTTTAATTTATAAAGAACAGAAAAAGATATTTATTTATGAAAGCATGATTTTAGTGTAATACAATAGTACCATTATCATCCTACTTGTCTGTGTCTTGTTTTGAATTTTCTTCTTTTTTCTTCTGTATATTTGGTGATAGTCTTTTGTTTCTCTATTTGAATTACTATCACTCTCTACCCTGTTTGTCTTCAGTGCTCACTACCACAATCATCTTTATATTTTTCTTGTTCATTTATTTGAAACTTAAATAAGAAATAGAAAAAATGCTCCATGTACACATCAGAATATAGGAGAACATTCTTCAAAATAAAAAATAATAAATTTACATTTCAAGAAAGCCTATATAATAAATATGACACATTATGTTTAGACTTATCCTTTTTTTTTTTTTTTTTTTTTGCCTCCTTATAGGTTTTCTTTTGTTTTCTGTTGTATACTTTTTACTTCATTCTCTCCCCCGCCTCCAATTCCTCCCCATCACCAGAAGGCTACAATTAAGTACAAGTAAAGACACACATGTATGTGCACACATACATATGTGTATATACATATGCATATATGTACATAAATATTTACAATATGCACAAGCCTATCTCTATCTCTAAATATCTCTATTTCTAAAGCCATTCCCACATATACATATAGCATTAATTAATTTTCTAATTTACACAAGGTTATCAAATGTTTTTTTCTTGCAAAAATGCTGGCTAACATGGGATGTTATCCATTTTTATATATGTAAACTGAACCAGATGATAAAAGTCTGGTAAGCATTACCAGTATTACTATTGCCACTTGAAATTTGAGTAAATAGAGTCTTAAAACTTATGTTGACCCTAAAAAACTACCTATCATTCTATTTCTCATTTGTTGTGGTCATATAGCTAGAACCTGCATATAAAATTCTGTAGGACTCAAGACAAATATTATTCAATTCCTTGTTGAGTTGTGACTTGTCCTTTTCTTTGTGACTTGTACATGTGTTTTTCTTGGCAAACCATTTTCTTCTTCCATGTGTCCTTGTTTTACAGATGAAGAACCAAGGCAGATGAAAGTTAAGTGACTTTCCCAAAGTTAGTGAGTGTCAAAGACTGGATTTGAACTCAGATTTTAATGACTTCAGCTTAAGCACACTACCCCCTGTACCACCTAGCTGCCTCACATTTTTACTTGCTTCTAATCAAAATATTGTTTTCATTTTCTAGATCTGATTGCCATTTAGTAATTATGATTGTACCTTTACCAACTTTGTATATTTTTAAATGTAATATTGGATAATTATAGCATCTGAATATGTTACCAAAATGTCTAATTCAAGTAGATGTTTGGTTTTATAAAGGCTGGGAATTATATACCACAGATGGTGAGCAGTCTTGTAGAAGGCCTCTGTGCCACTGTGTGGCTAGTTCCAAATTGCTCTACAGAATGGTTAGATCAGTTCAAAACTCTACCAACAAAGTAGTGTCCTAGTTTTCCCCACATCCCCTCAACAAAGTATTTAGTGTCCCAGTTTTCCCACATCCCCTCCAACATTTGTTATTATCTTTTCCAGTCATTTCAGCTAATCTGAGATGTGTGTGAAGTGTTGCCTCAGGGTTGCCAAAATTTGCAATTCTCTAATCAATAGTGATTTAAGGCATTTTTTCATATGACGACATGACTTTAATGTCTTTGTCTGAAAATTGTTCATATCCTTTGCCCATTTTTCAATTGGGGAATGCTTTTATCAGGAAATACTTTAGGTGTTACTGAGAACAATTTCACAGAAATATACTATAAATGAGCTATTACAACTATAAAAATGTTTATTAATATAGTATAAATCAAGGGTTCTTTATGCCAACCATTTTTCTGGAACTTTGATGAAATCTATGGATCCTTTCTCAGAATATTATTTTAAAATGCATATAATATGAAAGATTACAAAGGAAACTAACTATACTGAAATATAATTTTAAAATACACATACACAAGTATATGGATCCCAGTTTAAACTCTGCTATAAATTAAAAAAAACAAAACAACCTGGAACTATAATGGGACTTGAGCCCATAAAAGGGCTTTGCTGCATGGTGAGACAAAAGAAGGATGAGAGTAAACTGAGCTGGATTAAGAATATGCATCATGTGATTGAGTTTGAGGGTTGGGCAGGAGAAGGAAAGGCTGCTGGAATACCATAATAAATCCAAGGTGAGTGGACTTCTCCAGCTTG